>NC_041398.2:164475587-164753087 GCF_900747795.2 Erpetoichthys calabaricus | reverse complement strand
TTATATACCGTATACTGCATGCGAGAGAGAAAGAAAAAGTTTCGTCATGCAACGAAAACAGAAGGGCATTTTGTGGAAAACATGCCCTAAACGCTTCCTATACAATCACAACGTACGTCGTACACGGGGCAAAACGGTTTTTGTGATTTTCTTTGTAAAAATTAGGGTACGTGTCTTACACAATGGCGTGTGGTACACGAGTAAAACTGGTAACTGAATTCTAGTTTGTTTTTGTCATGACATGGTACATGACTGTACATTCTCCCTGTCCACCAGGCAAGTCATCTTTATAATAATAGAAAAATTAATTAGTAAGAAATGGTGCTTATGAAAATATGCTTTGTATAGTAAATGTTATGAAGTCTTATTCAAGTTTAAAAGGATATTTGTCATTGTATTAAAATTTTTTCTTTTATTATACATATACAGACTCATACTGGAGAAAAGGAAAAAATATGTCCATACTGTGGCCAGAAATTTGCAAGTAATGGAACTCTGAGAGTTCACATCAGGAGTCATACAGGTAAGACTTGCATTTTTCTTAAAAAAAAAAAATACATAATGTTTTCATTATGTGAGTAAATTTGCTATAATGTATGATTGATGTAGAGCTTGTATTCAGAAGGCAATAAACCATTGATATCTACTATAAAATTTAGTCTTCAGAGATCTAATTGTGGCACATTTGTTTTTGTTTCATGCATTTTAAAACATTTTCTTTGTTTATCTCTTAAGTGGGAATTGTGTATCTGAATAATATTTAATGACATAAAACAAGTGAAGGATAAAACAAAGTATCTGTATTTTTATTCCTGCCTTATGTTTGCACATCTCAAATACTGCTTCTTTAAGTACACACAATCTTTTGAATCATATTTACAGTATAATGTAAATATATATATATATATATATATATATATATATATATATATATATATATATATATATTTACAGTATAATGTGAATAATGACAAAAGTGAATGGGGAACTCATCAAAACACAACGCTATTTCCTGTCTCAGCTGAGAATTTCATCACCCAAGCCTTTAAGCTGTCTCCCATGTGCACACACATGACAATGTATACAAATTAAGAGTATATTTAAGATTTTCTATGTCAAAACATAAGCAATATATATTTACCTAAAAAAAAACTTTTCACACAAGTTGAATGAAATAAGTAAATATCTCAATATTGTTTAGTTTGGTGTAATTTTATAGAGGAACAGGGAAAATATTTCAAAGGGAAACTTTATTATATCAGTAGTATAATGGACATTGTTGTCATCTAATTTAATGTAACCTTTTAACTGGCCTTAGACTAGCGTATTATGTATGTAATTTGACCCATTCATAAACCATCATCAAAGTAATTATTCATCTCTCTGTGTAAGCAAATATATGATGGTTGGTTGATTGGTTCCTGAAAGTGACTTCCAATTTCACTGTCCTTCACAAAATTACCAGTAATACTGGCCCTTATGTCACTTACTCTGACAGTACAATGAAGAAAGAAATCTTGGCAATATATTTGAGTTGTTTTATGCATTTCTTTTCAGAGTGTAACACTCATTTTTCAGTGGTTGGTTGACTAATCCATTTCATAGTTCTGGGCTCTTGTGTTGGTGGTGGTACTGTACTTCATATTTGCAGTAGTGATCCGTTTTAGGAATTAGAATTTTTAAAGAGGTACAAGAGAAAGAAGAGTGAAAGAAACAATACTAAATAGAATTGGGATGTCAAAGCTAAGTTTTGGTGTGATAGCAACAATTATACATTTTATGCAGTTATGATTAAGAAGCATGGAAATTGGAACCATAAAAATTACGAGCCTTTAAATGCTACTCAGCATATAATATAAACAGGAAATGTGCATTCCCATAATACAGTACTTTTGAATTGAAGATCTGCTTCTCCATGTCATTCAGTGGTCAAGAATTCCGTTCAAAAGCACTGTATTATGGGAATGCACAATTCCTGTTTATATTGTATGCCAAGTTTCTTGAAGTAAGTATTAGTAATATCTTGGCATGCATTTAATACACTTTGCACATACAAAAAGGGTAACAGACATTTGGATTATGGGACACAAGTTATATGAGGTTTTTATTTTAATTTTTTTAACGCATGGATGTTTTTCACATTGTTTACCAATGCCTAGCACAGGTCACTGTTGGGTCCCGTCCCAAATCTTTGTTATGCATCTTCTGTACGGAAACATAAACATTTTTCTTGGCCAACACTTCAGACTACACAGGGGAAGTAACATACATGCATACATATACACACATATATAGATATAGGTGTCTGAGGTCGCTAAGTCAGTGTGGTCAGGATGAGGTGGGTATTGGGTGTAAAGTCTTGTTTATTATGAATATGTTCTTCTTAAGTTTGCATATGCTGGATTTATGTCCAAGTGTCTATTGATGGCGTTCTCATTTGATAACCAGGATTCGGCCAGCTCTCTGGCAATTTTAGTACTGTTCTTGAATTTTACTGGTACATTGTCATATACATATATATTGTCATACACACATATATATATATATATACATATGTAAATATATATATACACATATACACACACAGTATATGTATATATAATATATATATATATATATATATATATATATATATATATATATATATATATATATATATATATATACACACACATATATATATACACACATATAAATTGTTCACAGAAATTAAAGGAACACTTTGAAAACACATCAGAATGAAAGGATGCCATATCGCTTGATGGAAATGAAAATTATCAACCTACAGAGGGCTGAATTCAAAGACACCCCGAAAATCAAAGTGAAAAAATGATGCAGCATGCTAGTGCATTTTGCCAACATTTCATTGCAGCAACTCAAAATCATACTCAGTTGTTTGAATGGCCACCAGGTGCTTGTACGCATTCCTGACAATGTCGGGGCATGCTCCTAATGAGACGACGGATGATGTCCTTGGGGATCTCCGCCCAGATCCTGACCAGGGCATCACTGAGCTCCTGGACAGTCTGAGGTGCAACCTGGCAGCGTTGGATGGACTGAAACATAATGTCCCAGAGGTATTCTTTTGGATTTAGGTCAGGCAAGCGTGGGGGTCAGTCAACGGTATCAATTCCTTCATCCTCCAGGAACTGCCTGCATACTCTCGACACATGAGGCGAGATACACTGTATATACATAAATATCCATAAATATTTGGACAGAGACAACTTTTTTCTAATTTTGGTTCTGTACATTACCACAATGAATTTTAAATGAAACAACTCAGATGCAGTTGAAGTGCAGACTTTCAGGTTTGTTTCAGTGGGGTGAACAAAATGATTGCATAAAAATGTGAAGCAACTAAAGCATTTTTTGAACACAATCCTTTCATTTCAGGGGCCCAAAAGTAATTGGACAATTGACTCAAAGGCTATTTCATGGGCAGGTGTGGGCAAGTCCGTCGTTATGTCATTATCAATTAAGCAGATAAAAGACCTGGAAAAAACCCATCAGAGAAATTGCTACAATATTACAAGTGACAAAATCTACAGTTTGGTACATCCTGAGAAAGAAAGCAAGCACTGGTAAACTCAGCAACGCAAAAAGACCTGGACGTCCACGGAAGACAACAGTGGTGGATGATCGCAGAATCATTTCCATGGTGAAGAGAAACCCCTTCACAACAGCCAACCAAGTGAACAACACTCTCCAGGGGGTAGGCGTATCGGTATCCAAGTCTACCATAAAGAGAAGACTGCATGAAAGTAAATACAGAGGGTGCACTGCAAGGTGCAAGCCACTCATAAGCCTCAAGAATAAAAAGGCTAGATTGAACTTTGCTAAAGAACATCTTTAAAAAGCCAGCACAGTTCTGGAAAAACATTCTTTGGACAGATGAAACCAAGATCAACCTCTACCAGAATGGTGGCAAGAAAAAAGTATGGAGAAGGCGTGGAACAGCTCATTATCCAAAGCATACCACATCATCTGTAAAACACGGTGGAGGCAGTGTGATGGCTTGGGCGTGCATAGCTGCCAGTGGCACTGGGACACTAGCTGCTTATTGATGATGTGACACAGGACAGAAGCAGCCGAATGAATTCTGAGGTGTTCAGAGACATTCTGTCTGCTCAAATCCAGCTAAATGCAGTCAAATTGATTGGGCGGCGTTTCATGATACAGATGGACAATGACCCAAAACATACGGCCAAAGCAACCCAGGAGTTTATTAAAGCAAAGAAGTGGAAAATTCTTGAATGGCCAAGTCAGTCACCTGATCTTAACCCAAATGAGCATGCATTTCACTTGTTGAAGACTAAACTTCACACAGAAAGGCCCACAAACAAACAGCAACTGAAAGCTGCTGCAGTAAAGGCCTGGCGGAGCATTAAAAAGGAGGAAACCCAGCAACTGGTGATGTCCATGAGTTCAAGACTTCAGGCTGTCATTGCCAGTAAAGGGTTTTCAACCAAGTATTAGAAATGAAAATTTTATTTCCAGTTATTTAATTTGTCCAATTACTTTTGAGCCTCTGAAATGAAGGGATTGTGTTAAAAAAAATGCTTTAGTTGCCTCACATTTTTATGCAATCGTTTTGTTCACCCCACTGAATTAAAGCTGAATGTCTGCACTTCAACTGCATCTGCATTGCTTCATTTAAAATTCATTGTGGTAATCTACAGAACCAAAATTAGAAAAAAGTTGTCTCTGTCCAAATATTTATGGACCTAACTGTATATATGTCTGCTTAACATTCTCATAGCATTACTCCTTGTGCATTTTGTGTCTTTTTTTCCCATGGTATCTTCATTTATAGATTTTTTTTTTCCCAGCAGAAGTTACCTTGTATATCAGTCTTCTGTAGTCCATCTTTACAAATGTTGCTTATAGTACCCTCTACCCTAAGGCCAGCAAGATTTTATGTTCTGTTGCTGAAAAAGTTCAGTCAGAGTCCACATTGTATGTGTCTTAATTTGTGCATACATAATTTACTAATGTTTAACACCCACCCCCATTTATTGCTTTGGGAAGCTTTTATTTGTTAACAGGGGAGCTGCTGAGATATTCTAAAGTTTATCTTAGTCCTGCTTTACCTCAGTGGCATTTTCACTGCTTTTCTTATCACTAAATAACACCCTATCAATCACACCTTAGTATCTGTGCTGAAAGTTTAACCTTGATAAGTCAGAGTTATGTTTCCTATGGCATTTCCTTTTTCAAGTTTAGCGTTATTATGATTTTAATGTGCATATTTTTTTCTGAAGGCTTCTTTTTGTCACTTTTATGCGTATTGAAATTCTCAGTGAGCCAATGATTTGGATCTTAATCTGAAATAACTACAATGTATCTAGTTTGCCTAGTAAATTAAAATATTGTGATGTTTAGTAGTGACCTAGGAACAGAATTTGAATTAGAGTAAAAATTAGAAGATTTTCAATCTGTACAATAAAGTTGCTGTTTAACTGGCTTGTGTTTTCATAGAGGAAAGTTAAAGCTGCCTCATTCACTTTCCAATTTAAATACTTTGTAGCAAAGCCAGTCTTGTTTTACACATCATCCTCTGCCAGGCAAGAGAAATCAAGATTTGTGGTTGAAAGTAGCTGTGGAGAATATATAAAGTGATTTTCACAGTGTCTTAATCTGTTTTGTTTGTGATAATACAGCATTTGAACAGAAAAGCCAGAGGAGCACTGCACAGCTGTTCTGGTCTAAAACGCTCCTGGTTATCTACTGGCATTTCTTCAAAGACTATAAACTTTTATGTTTAAAGCATATTGATACCCATATAATATTGTGCATTTTTCACCATCATCTCAGCCAGAAACAGTTTTATAAGAATGAAATGGGCCATTGTTTCTTGTGGTGGCTTATGTTGTGAATTAAGTGTGATTACTGTTAGGATAACATTCCAGTTCACAAGGTACATTTGCAACATATTTGGATATGCATCAGATGCATCTAATATTGACATTTGTGCTTGGTTATTATGAATTATCTGTCTTCTCAGGGAAGAAGGGCAAGGGAAAAATCTGTAGGATTAAAGAAACTGTGCATAACAACGGGTTGGAAAATGGATGGATGGATGGACGGATGGATTGATAACAATGTAACAAAGAAATAATCACACGCTCAGTCTTAAACAGAAATAAATCTAGAAAGTTCTTTTATGTCTGTAACTAACATCCAGTATCTTTGGTGTAATAAATATCCATTTGCAATACCTATGGTGTCAAATTTAAAAATCTTTTGATATACAGTAATCCCTCGCTATATCGCGCTTCGCCTTTCGCGGCTTCACTCCATCGCGGATTTTATATGTAAGCATATTTAAATATATATCGCGGATTTTTTGCTGGTTCGCGGATTTCTGCGGACAATAGGTCTTTTAATTTCTGGTACATGCTTCCTCAGTTGGTTTGCCCAGTTGATTTCATACAAGGGACGCTATTGGCAGATGGCTGAGAAGCTACCCAACTTACTTTTCTCTGTCTCTCTTGCGCTGACTTTCTCTGATCCTGACGTAGGGGGATTGAGCAGGGGGGCTGTTCGCACACCTAGACGATATGGACGCTCGTCTAAAAATGCTGAAAGATTATCTTCACATTGCTATCTTTTGTCCAGCTGCTTCCTGAAACGACATGCTGGACGGTGCTTCGCATACTTAAAAGCTCGAAGGGCACGTATTGATTTTTGCTTGAAAAACAAACTCTGTCTCTCTCTCTCTCTCTCTCTCTCTCTCTCTCTCTCTCTCTCTCTCTCTCTCTCTCTCTCTCTCTTTGTCTGCTCCTGACGGAGGGAGTGTGAGCTGCCGCCTTCAACAGCTTTGTGCCGCGGTGCTTCGCATACTTAAGCCAAACAGCCCTATTGATTTGTTTGCTTTTCTCTATCTCTGTGACTTTATATGCTCCTGACGGGCACTCCTTTGAAGAGGAAGATATGTTTGCATTCTTTTAATTGTGAGACGGAACTGTCATCTCTGTCTTGTCATGGAGCACAGTTTAAACTTTTGAAAAAGAGACAAATGTTTGTTTGCAGTGTTTGAATAACGTTCCTGTCTCTCTACAACCTCCTGTGTTTCTGCGCAAATCTGTGACCCAAGCATGACAATATAAAAATAACCATATAAACATATGGTTTCTACTTCGCGGATTTTCTTATTTCGCGGGTGGCTCTGGAACGCAACCCCCGCGATGGAGGAGGGATTACTGTACTATATATGCTGTTCTTGAAGATGCATTTACAGTGCTTTTGTGACATAAGATAGTTATTTTCTTTATTTTATTTTGTGTGTTTTACATTATATTAGAAACATTTTTTCTTAACCTAGATAAAAATATGATGGAAAGTCTATAAGTAAAAGTTTAAGCTGAGGCATTTAACAGGGACATTTTTCCTTGGTCCATTTCTTTTCGAGTGACTTAATCAAAATGTATACTATAAATTGTCATTTTTACTTTTAATATGAGTATCATAGTGGCACAGTAGTTAGTTTGTTCCACTCTTTCACTGATCTATTCATTGTGTGTGGAGTTTATCCATTGCCCCATAATTTGTGTAAGTTTTTCTCAAATGTCCCATTGATACGTGCATTAGGTCGATTTGTGATTTTGTATTCCATGAGTGAACCTTGTGATGGACTGGTACCCTGTCCAGTGTTGGTTGCTGCTTTATGCCTGATGTTATCTGGATAGGGTCAAGCCACGATCATCTTGAATTATGTCATTTTTGTAGAAGATTATGCAGACAAGTGGATTTGCCCTATGTGTAAAACGGGTAATGCAAAAGATATCCTTATAACATTATTAAATAAGTCAATGTTTATATAAAAAAGTACTTGTTAACAGACCACTCTGAATATAAATCTTTTTATGTACATTTTGTTTTAATGACACAAATTAAATATTGTATAATGTTAAAATATTTTTGAGAAATTTAATTTTAGAAGGATTTTCAAAACAAAAATCATCGATCAGAATTGTCATGTAAAATGTTTTGTATGCAAATAGAGGGTACTTTTATATCAGACCGAATATGTCCAGTAAAGATGAAATACAGATTTAAAGATTGATTTTTGTATATGCTGTTGTCCTGAACATAAATTATTACTCAGTAATTTTACAATAATGTGTTTGTATTGCAGCCCCCTATAGCCTCTTTTCCTGCACCTTACACCCTTTTCTTACATTTACTCAGAAAGGAATGATCATTAATAAGCTTTATAATAGCTGGCATTTGAATTGGTTTGGAGTGAATGAAGGTGCATGTATGGAGCGGACAGAGTAGACCAGAGCTTTACTGTTGGCTCTGTAATTCATCATTCCCACTAACAAACCAGCACACACACAGAGGCCATGTTTCCCTTGGAATTCAATAAGGCTTTGCATGGAATTATCCTGTAAATTCATGATTTCCCAGGGTAACTGGGATTTGTAACAGTTTGCTCTTAAATCATCTTGGTGGTCACACAGTTTTCACTGTTTAATTGTAAACTTTGAATATAGATACTGTTAATATACCCTTTAAATGCCTGAAGGAAGAATATAAATCATTTGATGAACTTTGACAGACTCCTCAAATTAGAAAGAATTGATAGTAAGAAATTACATTTTTTATAACAAAATTTAAAAGTTTTTTCTTTTTGTCTTTCTCTCTGTCTGTCTCCCTTTCTCTCTCTCTCTCTCTACTTTCTTTATTTCTACCTTTCTTTCTACCATTGTTTATCTACAGTAATTGCATGATTTACTAGTTTAACATAATTGTACCGCTTGTTCAGTCTGTGTAATATTGTGTTTACATTAACTTATTCATCTTCCAGGCTGCTTGTACCAGTACATGATTTTGGACTTTTATTGTCAAATTCTGCAGCTTGCTTGTCACTAGCAGTCCTGAATTAGGTCTCCACTCATTGCAAGGCACGTTCACGCTCACTTAAATGTGGGTAATGTAAAGTTGACAGTTGATCTAATACATTTGTATATTGGGGATGTGCGAAGGATACTTTGTGTATCTTGGGACACACACACACACAATCCACAAAGATATTGACTACCAATGGGATTTGAACCCAAGACTGTGAAACTTTTATACAAAAGTGGTAACCTCTCTAACATCATTCTGCTTCTATTTAGCATTACACAGCAATATGAAAAGAAAATGATTTACATTCATTTGATGTATGAACTTAGTTTATTATTATTATTATTATTATTTTTTCCTTGCAAGAAAGAAAGTTATACTGTACAGGACAAGGACTTTGCATTTTTTCTTTGACTACATTTCAGAGATTGGGGATTCTGTTTTGCCATTACTGTAAAAGAAGGCTATAAAGTGCAGACTTTTTAATATCCAATTTAATTCACTCAAATTATACTTATACTGCTAAATATATACTTTTTCAGTGTTTACTGCTAAAGATGAATGAAAGTCAGTAAAATATACAATTGTAACAGTTTGCTCTTTATCCTACAACTGTACCACCCAGCCTTTCCTTTAACATCATTGAAAAGTAAACTCTTACTCACTGATAAGAAAAGGATTAGGATCAAAATAAACACATCAATTTATTATATATATCTTTTAAGCCTTTTAAGTCTTTTCATCTGCATATTTGTTGTAAACAATGACTTTAGGGTGGGAATGCCATTGTGGCTTAAAAAGCTGAATAGCTGCATTTTGATACCTTCAAAAAACTTTAAAGCAAACAACTCACAGGATGCCCTTGTAACCTTTGCAGATCATAAATCATGATTGGATTTTTTTGCTGCTATAATGAAAGTGTTTTATAGTAGTAAAGAGCTCTTCTTGGTTGTTACATTCATCTTTTATTATATTTTCAAAGTTTTGAAATCATTCTTAAATGCTTACATTTCTTAGAATGAAATATAAAAGGATTTTTAGAGTGCAAAGAAAAAATGTTTGCCAGGGTTTTGCAATAGTTTCGTTCATTATTAAAAAGGACATGGTATTTTAAGAATTGTGTGGGATAGGAAGACACAAGCAGACCCTCATTTCCTGCAGACATTTGTCTTTATTTTCTGTCATTGTAAGCCTTTGATTATAGTCGCACAGAAGGACATATTGCAAGCAGGAATGCCCAAAAGTCATTGCATATGCTTTGATTAGAATGTAGGTGCAGTAAAGATTTATTGTTTGTAGTGCATTTCTTGTGGCTAGGCTCTCCTAGTAATCTGATAGTAAATATGATAGTGTTTTTCTTTAAAGACATTAGTGATTTGCCATATCCATATGTTAACAGTGGTTGTAAAGTTAATATTTTGCCAATTGTTCAGTGTGGATTGAATAAATAAAAGTTACAATTGATTTTCTTAGCAGTACTACTTTATTTTGGAAAGTTGGCCACCAAAACTGTGGTAATATTTCAAAAACATCAAATGCCCAAAGAAATCTTTGCATATCCATCCATCCATCCATTTTCCAACCCGCTGAATCCGAACACAGGGTCACGGGGGTCTGCTGGAGCCAATCCCAGCCAACACAGGGCAAACCCGGGAAGCGAACCCGGGTCCCCAGGTCTCCCAACTGCGAGGCAGCAGCGCTACCCACTGCGCCACCGTGCCGCCCATCTTTGCATATTCTTCATCTAAATTTTTACAAGAAAAGCTTGTATAGGTAACTGAAGTCACTTTGGCATTGAAAAGACAATTTCCTAAACAAATATATCAAAAATGCCAACATTTGCCAAATTGCAAACCTCTAAAAAAAGTCACCTAGTTTAAGTTAATGTTTTTAAATTTAATTATAAATACAAGGAATGGCAAACCACTGGCAATCTTGCCGATTCATACCCTTGTGAAAAACTGCCAAACTGGTTCCTCAGAGTTAGACTGGTGTAAGTGTGTGTGGCCTTTGAGTAACTAATATACAGAGTTTCTGCACCTTATGCTAATATGCCAATTATGACGTATATTGGGAAAAAAATGTTTAAAAAGATGGATGAAGAATGGCAATTTTAAGCAAAGCAAAAACAGTTAAACATTAGTACCTACTGAATATTTTTTATTATTTTATGAAGAATGAATTGGTTTGAAGGTGTAATGACTAAGTTTAGCAATAGTTTCTGAACTATTTTAAAAGACTCTGCCTGAACCATTTGAAAGGAATAGAATTGTTAAATATATTGATTTGCCAGTTTTTACTGTTATGAACAAAATAATTGACAATATAAACAATATTAAGAACATAAATAACAAGAATGCAGTTAAAATTCGTCTTTCTTAGGAAAAACAAATACTTTTATTGTTTTATTTATAAATACTGTGAGGAAATGAACAATTGACACGACGTTTTCAGGGTACCATTAAAATGGTAAATAGCAGAGTTAAGTCCACATGACTTCTAAGCAGGAAGAGATTCACACTGGTAGCAGAAAAGGTCCTACACATGCCAGTAGGCAAGGCCCTATATGTATGCTGTGTGCCTTAGAAGGGCATTGAAAGGGGGGTACAAGCACAGGTTTGAAGAAGTATGCAATGCACCCATCCTGATGATGCCATATAAATCAACCCTGTAGATGGCAGAGATGCCTGATTCTTTAATTAGAATAAGAGTAAAACTAAAGAGGAATTGAATGAGAATGGATTAACAGTAGGTCAAAATGTTTAATTAATTAATTAATTATTAAGACATTTGAAGCAAATGTCACCATATTGAGAATTACAAATGTAGAAACATGAATTTGCTTAGTGCCTCATATACATTTCTGGGATTTGTTGACATGTAACGGCCGACCCTTTATCCAGCCGGCAGCTACACTACCAAGACCTGTGGCCTGGATAAATTACTGAGATGAATCTTGTATATCAAGCCGTATCTCTAACAAATAAAAGTTTCCCCACAATCGACAGTTTACACAAGCACGCAAAAGCAGGTATGTCAAATAAGTGAATATATTAAATGGAACACAACAAAACACTACTGCACATTCCCCATGTAGAAAAAATATATATGTATATCCCTCCACCAAAGCAACAACGTGACAACACCCTATATATACACAATAACAAACCCTCCCTTGTCCCAGTAACATGTAACGAACACAAGACACGAATAACAATGAATGAATACAAAAAATGCTAATGATAGTGAACTTGAGTCCGAGTATACAACTGTCCTGAATACGGATGACTGGTCAACAGATAAGTGATGCGTTTGATTTTCCTGGAAAAAATGGAGCAACCTCACCGTGAATCCTCGGCGTATGGTAGATGATGTAGTCCAACCCCGGGGTCTCTGGTGGTGATTGAATTGAAGTAAGTTTGGCGGAATGAAAAAACAAACTGGTTACAAAAGCGCGATGTGGAAAACAGCAGGTAAAGTTGGTTCGTTGTCGTGAAAATGAAATCTCCGCCTTTCTCCTCTCTCTCAGTCTGTTCCCTACTGATTTTTTATATAGTAATGAGCCGGATGTAACTGATTGATTGTAAACAGGTGTTTTCCATCTTGGGGCTGCGGTCCCTTTCCATCATCCAACCCCCCCTGTATCTACGGGGACGACATTCACTGACGCACACATAAACAGCAAACTGGACGATGGAAACAAAACGCACTCAGTACAAACATTGAACAACACTATTACTATGTAGTCCCGCTACATTCCACACACACACACACACACCCCCCCCCCCAAATCTTGGACAAGGGAGGGACAAAGTACGGCTTGAGATTGGCCACATGAATAGTGTCTAACTTGGAGTTAGTGCCGATACCCCTTTGAATCTGGAAATTAACTGGACCTGTTTGAGAAATTATTTGGGCTGGACCTAACCATTTAGGCGCTAGCTTGGCGGAGAACCTTTTGCAGGCATCCGAGAGATGGTGAGCTCTAATCCAGACCAAATCATCCGGCTGAAAGTGCGCTTCCTTATGCCGGGCATTATACAACTTGGCGTGTCTGGATGTTGAATTCACCAACCTCTGTTAGATTCTCCGCCGCAATTCCTCAGCCTTAAATAAATTATTGTAACTGGTGGTTTCTGAACTAGGGGCTCTGGGAAGGAGTTGGTCAAGCGGGCCCTTCAGCTGTCTGCCCAGCGCAGTCAAAGCAGGTGTCTCACTTGTGGCTTCATGCACAGCGGTGTTCAGGGCAAACTGGAGCTCGGGGAGCCATTTATCCCAATCCTGATGGCGTTCACCCACATAGGAGGCTAGCATGTTCTTCAGGGTCCGGTTCACTCGCTCTGTCATGTTGGCCTGGGGATGGTAAGCTGTTGTCAGGCTTTTCTTCACTCCCCAGGCTGTATAAAATTCATCCAATGTAGAGCTTGTGAACTGCGGAGCCCGGTCTGAAACGATGTTCTTTGGCACCCCCCAGTGGGTGAAGATTTCGTTCTTCAGGGTGGAGCATATCTTGTTGGTCTTAGCATCCGTTAATGCAAACAGCTCCATCCACTTCGTAAAATAATCAATCACCACCATCAGGACGGTTTTCCTCGAGCTGGTAACAGGAAAGGGCCCCATCAGGTCGACTCCCAAATTCTTCCCTAGGTCCATCAGCGATTGTCGATTGTAAAAACCCTGCCGGTTTACCAGGTGGGTTTTTGAGCTGCTGACAGGTTAAGCACTTCTTCACATGGTGGCAAACGTCTTTCCGGACAGACGGCCACCACGCAACCCCCAGGATCTTCAACAAAGTTTTTGTCTTTCCAAGGTGACCACTTAAAGGACTGTCGTGATAATAGTTCAGGAAGTCAGGGATGAGCTCTTTCGGGACCACTAGTTGGTGTTGTAGACCCCCAAGAGAGGATGGAGTGGTCCTGTACAGAACCCCCTGGAGGTCCACGAAGTGTACCCTGTCAGTACACTGCTGCTCCAGTCCCTCCCGGATGTTCTGGCAGAATGGACTTGTAGCTTGTGTTGGAGCCAGGTCTTGAAGGCTTCTTGGCAGAGGGAGGACCATCTTCTTTGCCTCTGCCAAACACACTATCCCCGGTGGCTCTGACGCCCTGGACAGAGCATCAGGCACGATATTGCCACAGCCCTTCAGATAGGTCACCTTGAAAGTAAAGTACTGGAGGTGGAGTACCCATCTGGTTAGACGGGAGGAGGTCTTCGGGTGATTAAATACCCAGGTCAGAGCGTGATGGTCTGTGTACACTTCAAGCTCAACCCCCTCCAGATAGTGTCTCCATTTTTCCACAGCCCACACAACGGCCAAACATTCTTTTTCAGCCGTCGAATAATTCAGCTCAGTGCCGTGCAATGCTCAAGAGGCGTACACGATGACATGTTCAGCCTGGTGGATTTTCTGAGTGAGCATGGCGCCAAGCCCCAGGTTGCTGGTATCAGTTTGTACCTGGAAAATGAGCTGCAGATCTGGCTGAGCCAGAACTGGTGGCTTTTGAAGATGGCTCTTTAGTTGCTCGACCGCGTCCTGGCACTCCGTTGTCCACTACAACGGGACATCTTTTTTCCTTAAATAGTTCAAGGGAGCTGCTATATCAGCCATCCTGGGGATGAATTTGTGATACCACCCCACTAACCCAAGGAAACGTTGTAAAGATTTCAAATCCATGGGCGTGGGGTAGTCCCGGATGGCTAAGGTCTTCTCGGGGTCTACAGCGACCCCCTCTGATGAAAGAATGTGCCAGAGGAAGCGGATGTGGGGTTGAATGAAGGTACATTTCTTCGTGTTCAGTGTGAGGTGCGCTTGATGAAATCATTGGAAGATGGTGTCCAAGTCCTGGAGATGTTTAATAGAAGGGGAGTAAACAATGACATCGTCGATATAAACAAAGCAGATCTTGCCTATCAACCCCCTCAGTACTTGTTCCATGAGCCACTGGAAGGTGGCCCCAGCATTTTTAAGCCCAAAAAGCATGACTTTGAATTGGAACAAGCCTTCGGGGGTGATGATTGCCATCTTCTTCTTACTCCCCTCGTCCATCGGCACCTGCCAGTAGCCCTAGGAGGTCCAATGTGCTGAAAACTGCAGCTCCATGCAGTGACTCCAGAATCTCATGAACCAGGGGCATGGGATATGTGTCCAGGCTCGTCTTTCCGTTAACCCCCCTGTAGTCTACACAGAAACGATATGTGTCATCAGTTTTCTTCACGAGGACTACAGGGGATGCCCAGGAGGAGGAGGATGGTTCGATTATTCCCTCGGCAAGCATTCGATCAAGATGTTCTTTAATTATGCCCTTCTTTAGTGGAGAAACGCGGTAGGCTCTGTGCCTTACTGGAATTTCGTCCGAGGTGTGGATCACATGGGTAACCCAACGGGCGACTCCTAATTTTTCAGTCCACAGCTTGACCCATTACTTCAGCACCGGACTCACCTCTTCGGGCTGTTCCTCCACAGGAGCTGCTGCTGAGGTTCTTGCTTCGCTCCACACTGTCGTGTAGAAACCAATTAATTCTGAGCCCAGATCTTCTTTTGATTTATGAATGAATTCACATACCCCTTTCCCCAGCACCGTATACCCCCTGGGACTGAGATGGATAGTCATCCTTATGATGGTCAAAGAATCCAGCCCAAGGAGTAACGGGACGGACAGGTGCCGGTCATCCAGGATATAGGTATCCATCTCCCAGGTGGTGGAGAGTACACTGTACCTCAAGAGGACTTTGCCCAGGGGCCAGTGTTCACTCCCATCTGCCAATACAAATCGGGCAGACGGGGCAGATGTTAAATTGTCTGACGGTCGGCTAATCCTCTTCCGAATACTAGAACGTATTAAGGTGTGATGGCTCCCTGTATCCACCACAGCAGCTTCACTGGGACAATCAGGAGGGACGTACTTGCTTGCATGATGGCGAGATCGGCTTCCGACCGGCAAGGTTTGGCTCGCTAGGATTTTAGGGGCTGGGTTTCTCATGTACTGGCTTGTACTTTGTTCTAGTATATTTTTGAGTTTCCCCAGTCCCGTTCCACTTGCAAGGCCACCTTCACCAGGTCCTCCACCGACCCCACAACCCCCCTAAGACCCCCAGCTAACCACGGGTTACAGGCATTAAAGGATGTGGCAGACCACCTCTTCTTCAGACATAGCCGGCCGCCACTTCAAACACAAAGCCTGATATTCATAGGCAAAGTCCCGGATGTATTGCGAAGGCAGTTGCACCATGGAGCGCAGCTTGTCCTTCAGTTCGGATTCATAGTCTTCCGGAAAAAAAAACGTGAGGAAAGATCGGCGAAAGGATCCCCAGTCTTGAATATTCTTCTTGGCCTTCAGCCACCAGCTCTGCACCGGCCCTGAGAGGGAGGCCCCTATCACCCCCGTAAGCTCTTCTGGGGTTTAAAGGTTAACAGCCAGATATGCCTCCCCTTCTTCCACAAAGTTGAGGACATCATCGATGTTACAGTGGTGTGAAAAACTATTTGCCCCCTTCCTGATTTCTTATTCTTTTGCATGTTTGTCACACAAAATGTTTCTGATCATCAAACACATTTAACCATTAGTCAAATATAACACAAGTAAACACAAAATGCAGTTTGTAAATGGTGGTTTTTATTATTTAGGGAGAAAAAAAAAATCCAAACCTACATGGCCCTGTGTGAAAAAGTAATTGCCCCCTGAACCTAATAACTGGTTGGGCCACCCTTAGCAGCAATAACTGCAATCAAGCGTTTGCGATAACTTGCAATGAGTCTTTTACAGCGCTCTGAAGGAATTTTGGCCCACTCATCTTTGCAAAATTGTTGTAATTCAGCTTTATTTGAGGGTTTTCTAGCATGAACCGCCTTTTTAAGGTCATGCCATAGCATCTCAATTGGATTCAGGTCAGGACTTTGACTAGGCCACTCCAAAGTCTTCATTTTGTTTTTCTTCAGCCATTCAGAGGTGGATTTGCTGGTGTGTTTTGGGTCATTGTCCTGTTGCAGCACCCAAGATCGCTTCAGCTTGAGTTGACGAACAGATGGCCGGACATTCTCCTTCAGGATTTTTTGGTAGACAGTAGAATTCATGGTTCCATCTATCACAGCCAGCCTTCCAGGTCCTGAAGCAGCAAAACAACCCCAGACCATCACACTACCACCACCATATTTTACTGTTGGTATGATGTTCTTTTTCTGAAATGCTGTGTTCCTTTTACGCCAGATGTAACGGGACATTTGCCTTCCAAAAAGTTCAACTTTTGTCTCATCAGTCCACAAGGTATTTTCCCAAAAGTCTTGGCAATCACTGAGATGTTTCTTAGCAAAATTGAGACGAGCCCTAATGTTCTTTATGCTTAACAGTGGTTTGCGTCTTGGAAATCTGCCATGCAGGCCGTTTTTGCCCAGTCTCTTTCTTATGGTGGAGTCGTGAACACTGACCTTAATTGAGGCAAGTGAGGCCTGCAGTTCTTTAGACGTTGTCCTGGGGTCTTTTGTGACCTCTCGGATGAGTCGTCTCTGCGCTCTTGGGGTAATTTTGGTCGGCCGGCCACTCCTGGGAAGGTTCACCACTGTTCCATGTTTTTGCCATTTGTGGATAATGGCTCTCACTGTGGTTCGCTGGAGTCCCAAAGCTTTAGAAATGGCTTTATAACCTTTACCAGACTGATAGATCTCAATTACTTCTGTTCTCATTTGTTCCTGAATTTCTTTGGATCTTGGCATGATGTCTAGCTTTTGAGGTGCTTTTGGTCTACTTCTCTGTGTCAGGCAGCTCCTATTTAAGTGATTTCTTGATTGAAACAGGTGTGGCAGTAATCAGGCCTGGGGGTGGCTACGGAAATTGAACTCAGGTGTGATACACCACAGTTAGGTTATTTTTTAACAAGGGGGCAATTACTTTTTCACACAGGGCCATGTAGGTTTGGATTTTTTTTCTCCCTAAATAATAAAAACCATCATTTAAAAACTGCATTTTGTGTTTACTTGTGTTATATTTGACTAATGGTTAAATGTGTTTGATGATCAGAAACATTTTGTGTGACAGACATGCAAAAGAATAAGAAATCAGGAAAGGGGCAAATAGTTTTTCACGCCACTGTATATTGAGCCCGCAACTTGGGAAAGGAAAGGCGCACCCCAGGGACAGAGGGCCGATTGATGTATTCACACACACCCCCCCCCCCCCCATAACACGAGACCCGTACACCGTGGAATGACAGGGTGACTGACGTAAATTCTGGAGACTCCTTCGGACCTCCCCCTGAAGAGTTTCTTGGCAGCGTTGATCTCGCCACTGGAGGCACAACACAATTTTCCGCCCCAGGAGTTTAGTTTGATCATTTATATATTCTTTTATTATCTCCTGGAAGCTGCTGATCCGAGCCCGCAAGGCATCTTCGCGCCCAAGCACACTTTCAGCAACCTCGCGGACTTTCTTATCCAGCCAGGTGAGTTGTTGTGCCAAATCTTCCCACAGAGGCGAGACATCCTCCAGGCATTCCTCCTCAGGTCCATGGTGATCGTCGAGGTACAGCGACTGCAATGAATCCACCACCTCCTGCACCGATGAACACGCTCTGACCATGACGTGCTGCCCCCCGGCTACTCCTTCCTCACACTGCGGCGAAGCAATGGTGTCGTCCTGCTTGGGACACACTACAGACATGTTGTCAATAAGGAATAATGTTTAAAGGCAGACAGCGATAGTATTTTTAAAGATTCCTCAGAGAGGGCACCACTTATGTAACGGCCAACCCCTTATCCAGCCGGCAGCTACACTTTCAAGACCTGTGGCCTGGATAAATTACTGAGATGAATCTTGTATATCAAGCCGTACCTCTAACAAATAAAAGTTTCCCCACAATTGATGGTTTACACAAGCACGCAAAAGCAGGTATGTCAAATAAGTGAATATATTAAATGGAACACAACAAAACACTACTGCACATTCCCCACGTAGAAAAAATATATACGTATGTCCCTCCACCAAAGCAACAATATGGCAACACCCTATATATACACAATAACAAACCCTCCCTTGTCCCAGTAACATGTAACAAACACAAGATACAAATAACAATGAATGAATACGGAAAATGCCAGTGATAGTGAACTTGAGTCCGAGCATACAACTGTCCTGAATATGGATGACTGGTCAACAGATAAGTGATGCATTTGATTTTCCTGGAAAAAATGGAGCAACCTCACCGTGAATCCTCGGCATATGGTGGATGATGTAGTCCAACCCCGGGGTTTCTGGTGATGATTGAATTGAAGTAAGTCCGGCAGAATGAAAAAACAAAATGGTTACAAAAGCGTGATGTGGAAAACAGCAGGTAAAGTTGGTTCATTGTCGTGAAAATGTAATCTCCGTCTTTCTCCTCTCTCTCAGTCTGTTCCTTCCCAATTGTTTATATAGTAATAAGCCAGATGTAACTGATTGATTGTAAACAGGTGTTTTCCATCTTGGGGCTGCGGCCCCTTTCCATCATCCATCCCCCCCTGTATCTACGGGGATGACATTCACTGACACACACATAAACAGCAAAAGGGACAATGGAAACAAAACGCACTCAGTACAAACATTGAACAACACTATTACTATGTAGCCCCGCTACAGACTGATGTCTTATTTTAAAAGTAGTATCTAAATTACTTTCTACATGAATAACTTTTATAGTTAACTCAATCTCAACTCATTTAAATGAGCAGTACTTCATAATATACAGTACCAACCACCTGAGAAGCTGCATTGGTCTTTGTCTGGGGTTAATTTCTATCACTGTAGCTTTAGTTTGCATTGCAGTTTAATTTTGTCTCCTAAAGGTTAGTTGGAAAGTTATGAGTAAAATCCTGCTCTGTTGTACTTTTCTAGTCACATATATTAAGTTCTGCCTTTTTAGTAGTTTATGGATACCTGAAACTTGAAGTATTGAAGAAAACTTCTTAAAATCAAAATGTATTTTAATTAAATTGTATTTAATTGTGTGCTTGTTCATTTAAAATTCTGCAAAAATTGCATTGTATAAAACCACCACTAAGGTGCAAGGTTTGTGTTCCCCTTCCAATAGTTACTACATTGTTAATTCCATCTTTGCTGCATTTATTATCCTTCATGCAAAATGCCATCCTGGATTTAAAATGGAATTTGTGGAGGGTGCCAAAATGAACATTCGTAATATAGACATATACATTTGGTATAAAGCACTTCATTCATTTACTGGGTCGCTGTAGAAACCTTTGGTTTCAATGTACATTTCTAAAATGGCAATTCAGACTGCCTGAATACTGACTTTGTGTTTATGGTGCTGTCAGGTTTCTCTTTACTTTTTATGCAGATGACCTGTCAAGTTTATATAAAATATATACTAGCTGTGTTACCTGGTAAATTTTGTTAGATAATGGGCCTTAGTTATAGTGCCATCAGTTAATCGGATGCATCATAAATAGTATATAACCAAGTACTTTATTGTATGCTAATATTATTAGCAGTATTTTGTAGTGGTTAAGGTTTTGGACCTAGGACTTCACATCCTGGAGGTTGTGGGTTGAAATCCTGTTACTGACACTGTGTGACCATGATCATGTAAATTCACCTTCTCCAATTGGAAACACAAAAGAAATGTAACAAATTGTAACTGAAATGTTGGAAGTTGCCTTAGATAAATACACTAACCAAATAGGCAATAATCATATTATTAGGTCAGTGGGGCTGCTTACTCTTGAACATGCTATATACAGTTACACATGATTAAAACATTCTTGTATTAGATCAATTTCTGCTTTTCCTAGTGACTTGACCTTTGTTGATGGTTATAACAAAACAGTTTTACCGGAAAGTGTATTGTTTTGAATTGAAACACGTAATCAGTATGAATAATGTGACACAAGTGTATATTAATATTATTATTAGATGTGTACAATTTTCACTTGTTTACATTGTTTACTCAAGTGTTTCTTTTCAGATTTTTTGTCAGTTTTATGCTCATGCTTGTATTTTTTTGCCATAGTCATAGGCAGACAATAAAGTTCAAACACTGAATTATGTTTTACTTAACTTATTACAAACAGCAATAATGTTTACAGGCTGCACATTTAAGTATCCCTTGGAATGAACTGAATCTGTTTACTGATGGGGTTGTTTTTTCTAGGGCTTGAAGTAGAAGAAAGTAACTGCTAGTACTTTGTTTTGGAGGCAGGGGTTGTGTCCCTCTTTCAGATATGCAGATACAAATGTACATTGTCGTATTTTGGTTTCTGAGTTGCACAAAGAAATCGCATTGTAACTTTATTCATTGTCAGGGTTTTATTCACACAGCAACTCTGACAACTTCTTAGTTGTTTTGCTCCATTGGCAGACCCTACAGTTTAAGGAGCAGAACAGTAGGCAGGAGGGTAGCCGTAGGTGGTCTGCATGGAATAGGGAACAAAATTCTGGGTGAGTGAGCTGGCTTTAAACCCATATATGACTTACACGCTATTGAGTGCAGATGATCCTGTACAAGTAAACTTTTGAGCTGTTTAATACTGTGTTACCTCTGTGTATTGCAGAACTAAAGTGCAGTACAATCAGTCATAATATGTAAAGATTTTTTGAGAGTGGTAAGAGGTTGGAGGGTATATCCCTGTTCAGAGTAAGCAGATGAGCATGTAAATGATTTTGGAGGGCAGGGTGGGAATATATATTACAATGGAGTAGTTTGTAAGGTATCTGTCAAGTTTAAAATTATGCTTTCTGTCCACTTTGTCTTGGATCCGAATACGGCACTTTTCGCCGAAACTCTCTCCCTTTACCTCTTTGTTTCTAATGAAGCAACGCAAATTCTGTCAGCCATAGTGACCTTCCTTGGAGCTTTATAGCATGCTTGCTGACTATTGAGCTTCGTTTCTTTCTTGAACTTCAGTAAAGTTTCTCTTTCCATTTTATACATGACTGTTTACACTAAATATGATTATGTCTGTTTTTTCCTGTCCAGGATACTGTCTCTTCTTCAGCATTCCATCCACCCTTTTGTATTGTTTTGTTGTCAATCACTTCTGCTGTGTTTTTATTTGCATAAAGCCCCTGTCAGTGCAAAATGGAGCATATAAGTTGGCATACAATTAATAAATATTGACAAATTAAAATTTAGTGGCAAATTTTTAAAAAAAAATCCAGCTAATTTTCTTTTCTCTACCATCAAATTTCAATCAAATCTGTCAAGGAATATTTGAGATTTGGGGTATTCAGTTTTTTTGTTTTGTGTGTGGGTGTTACTACTAAATATTGACATTTCGAAAAGTCCTTTTATAACACATACCTAATACCCTAGATGTGCAGTTGTGCCAGATTTCAGCTTTTTAACTAAAGTGTTTTGTTGATGAGTGAGTGAAGGAATGAGTCAGTCAACTTTGCATTATATGTATAAAAACAAATTAACATTTAAATCACCTAGTTTAGTTTTGTGTATTTGCAAAACAGTGCCAAGTGAATCTTGCAATTTGCCTTGATGAGGTAAATTTAAATTGATTTTCAATGTTCATTTGATACTTGATACTTGGTACTTGAAGCTTGGTGGCACAGTTAGAGATTCATAGTATATTAGTTCTGCTGTCTCAAAATGCAGAGTCCCTGTTCAAATTCCAGCTTACATACTGCTTATATAGAGTCTGTACAGTCTACACATATCAACATGAGATTTTCCTCTTATATGTCTAACTATGTGTATGTTACTTTAGTTGACCTTGTATAAGTGTGCCCTGTGACTGACAATCAGCCATTGAAGGATTAGTTCCTGTATTGCAACGTCTGCTGATGGGGTAAACTCTACCTAGGTGACTCTGAACTGAATTAAGCAGGTTGGATGATGAATAAATTAAGCTCTATGCTTCTGTTCCCAAAATAGCTTAGATGTCAGCTTCTCTATACTGTAAGATGTAAAGATTTAAGTGCTCTACTTGTTAGGCATTTAGGTTCTTTCCTGGTATGAGCTACCTTAGAAATTCAAAAAAAACTGTATATTCCAACTTTCAAAAAAAAAAAAAAAAAAGTACAGCTATGTTCCTAACTGATTTGCCCTTATTTACAAAATATGCAGTATGTATTGTATATCAATATGTAGATAATATACACACACACACATATATATATATATATATATATAGATACTGGTCCTGCTGATGGGTTAAGAACCTTCTATGGCCCTGTCCAGCTCTCTTAGAGTAACTGCCTGTCTCCTGGAATTTCCTCCATGCCCTTGAGACTGTGCTGGGAGACACCACAAACCTTCTGGCAATGGCACGTATTGATGTGCCATCCTGGAGAAGTTGGACTACCTGTGCAACCTCTGTAGGGTCCAGGTATCGCTTCATGCTACCAGTAGTGACACTGACCATAGCCAATTGTAAAACTATGAAAAAACAGTCAGAACAGACGAGGTGGGAAAAATATCAGTTGCCTCCACCTGTTAAACCATTCCTTTTTTGAGCGTCGTCTCATTGTTGCCCCTCTACTGCACTAGTTGTTAATTTCATTAACACCAAAGCAGCTGAAACTGATTAACAACATGCTCACCTGCATGTCCTCTCTCACCACATCCATAAACCTTCGCTTAGGCCTTCCTCTTTTCCTCTTCCCTGGCAGCTTTATCCTTAACATCCTTCTCCCAATATACCCAGCATCTCTACTCTGCACATGTCCAAACCAACACAATCTCGCCTCTCCGACTTTGTCTCCCAACCGTCCAACTTGAGCCGACCCTCTAATGTACTTATTTATAATTCTATCCATTCTCGTCACACCCAGTGCAAATCTTATCATCTTTAACTCTGCTATCTCCAGCTCTGTCTTCTGCTTTCTGGTCAGTGCCACAGTCTCCAACCCATATAACATAGCTGGTCTCACTACCATCCTGTAGACTGTAGAAAGATCCCTTTCACTCTTGCTGATACCCATCTGTCACAAATTACTCCTGACACTCTTCTCCACCCATTCTACCCTGCCTGCACTCTCTTTTTCACCTCTTTTCCACAATCCCCATTACTCTGTACTGTTGATCCCAAGTATTTAAACTCATCCACCTTCACCAACTCCATTCCCTGCATCCTCACCATTCCACTGACCTCCCTCTCATTTACACACATGTATTCTGTCTTGTTCCTACTGACCTTCATTCCTCTCCTCTCTAGAACATATCTCCACCTTTCCAGGGTCTCCTCAACCTGCTCCCTACTATCGCAACAGATCACAATGTCATCAGCAAACATCATAGTCCACGGGGACTCTTGTCTAATCTCGTCTGTCAACCTGTCCATCACCATTGCAAATAAGAAAGGGCTCAGAGACGATCCCTGATGTAATCCCACCTCCAACTTGAATGCATCCGTTACTCCTACCGCAGACCTCACCACTGTCACACTTCCCTCGTACATATCCTGTACAACTCTTACATACTTCTGTGTCACTCCCGACTTCCTCATACAGTACCACAGCTCCTCTTGAGGCACCCTGTCATATGCTTTCTCCAGGAACACAAAGACGCAATGCAGCTCCTTCTGGCCATCTCTAAACTTCTCCATCAACATCCTCAGAGTAAACATTGCATCTGTGGTGCTCTTTCTTGGCATGAAACCATACTGCTGCTCACTAATCATCACCTCACTTCTTAACCTAGCTTCCACTACTCTTTCCCAAAACTTCATGCTGTGGCTCATCAATTTTATTCCCCTGTAGTTACTACAGTCCTGCACATCCCCCTTATTCTTAAATATTGGCACCAGTACACTTCTTCTCCACTCCTCAGGCATCCTCTCACTTTCTAAGATTCCATTAAACAATCTGGTTAAAAACTGCACTGCCATCTCTCCTAAACACTCCCATGCTTCCACAGGTGTGTCATCTGGACCAATGGCCTTTCCATATTTCATCCTCTTCATAGCTGTCCTTACTTCCTCCTTGCTAATCCGTTTCACTTCCTGATTCACTATCTCCACATCATCCAACCTCTTCTCTCTCTCGTTCTCTACATTCATCAGCCTCTCAAAGTACTCTTTCCATCAGCTCAACACACTCTCCTCGCTTGTGAGTACGTTTCCATCTTTATCCTTTATCACCCTAAGCTGCTGCACATCTTTCCCAGCTCGGTCCCTCTGTCTAGCCAATCGGTACAGGTCCTTTTCTCCCTCCTTAGTGTCCAACCTCTCTCTTCTCCTTGTGCCTTATCTCCTTGTACTCTGGTCTACTTTCTGCATCTCTCTGACTATCCCACTTCTTCTTTGCCATCCTCTTCCTCTGTATACTCTCCTGTATTTCCAAATTCCACCACCAGGTTTCCTTTTCCTCCTTCCTCTTTCCAGATGTCACGCCAAGCACCCTTCTTGCTGTCACCCTTACTACATCTGCTGTAGTTTCCCAGCTGTCTGGTAACTCTTCTCTACCACCCAGTGCCTGTCCCACCTCCTCCCTAAACTCAACCTTGCAGTCTTCTTTTTTCAGCTTCCACCATTTGATCCTTGGTTCTGCCCTCACTATCTTCCTCTTCTTGATCTCCAACGTCATCCTACAGACCACCATCCTATGCTGCTTAACTACACTTTCCCCTGCCACCACATTGCAGTCTTCAATCTCCTTCAGATCAACTCTTCTGCATAGGATGTAATCTATCTGTGTGCATCTTCCTCCACTCTTGTACATAACCCTATGTTCCTCCCTCTTCTTAAAATACGTATTCACCACAGCCATGTCCATCCTTTTGGCAAAATCCACTATCCTCTGACCTTCTTCATTCCTCTCCTTGACACCATACCTACCCATCACCTCCTCATCTCCACTGTTCCCTTCACCAACATGCACATTGAAATCCACTCCAGTCACCACTTTCTGTCCCTTGGGTACACTGTTCATCACTTCATCCAACTCACTCCAAAAACCTCTTCCACACCCATTGCACACCCAACTTGCGGTGCTTATGCACTAACAACATTCATCATCACACCTCCAATTTCCAGATTCATAATCATTACTCTGCCTGACACTCTTTTCACCTCCAAAACACTCTTGACATACTGTTCCTTCAGAATAACTCCTACTCCATTTCTCCTCCCATCCATACCATGATAGAACAATTTGAATTCACCTCCGATCCACCTGGCCTTACTCCCCTTCCATTTAGTCTCTTGTACACCCAATATATCAACCTTCCTTCTCTCCATCATATCTGCTAACTCTCTTCCCTTACCAGTCATACTGCCAACATTCAAAGTTCCTACCCTCAGTTCCACTCTCTTTACTTTCCTCCTCTCCTATTGTTTCCAGACACATCTCCCCCCTTTTCTTCTCCGGCCAACAGTAGCTCAATTTCTGCCAGCACCCTGTTGGCTAACAGTACTGGTGGCGGTTGTTGTTAACCCGGGGCTCGACCGATCCGGTATGGAAATTTGTATTGTTGTCCGCATATTGATTTGGCAAAATTTTACACCAGATGCCCTTCTTGACGTAACCCTCCCAATTTATCCGGGCTTGGGACCGACACAAAGAAACACACTGGTTTGTGTATCCCTTGTGGCTGGGTTACACACACATATATATGGATACATATATTGACATAGCACACTGTGTAGCACTAACCAAAAAAAAGAATATATACTGTAAACTGAAACCTCTTTTGCAGAGATGTAAAACTAAGCCATTGCTCAACAAATTTGTTAATGTTTTATATTCATTCCATGCATCCATTGTATGAACCTAATTTAGAGCCTAATCTAGAAGAATCAGGAGTTAGGGAAGAGAAAACACAATATGAGAGTATGTTAAAACCTGCTTAGATACTGAGCATTGCTCAAGTGCCCAGCAAAATCATAACTTAATTTTGGATCCTATTACAGGAGAATGCTGTTCTTATTTTATATTTGTATGATGTTCCTGGTGCATAAGCAAAGTGTCAACCTCGAACATAGCCATATATTTTTTACAAAGCCAAAGGTGCAATAATGTATTTTAGTGATATACTTTAGAGGTGCTTTTAAAGGGCACCCATTTGAAAGGTTTATGCCATGAAGTAGTAGTATTATAGCATTTTGGTATCTAGATGTTTTTATTATAACACATGGCCACAACTATAAGATGGGAACAGGTAAGCATTGCAGTCTATGCTTCTTTACAACTAAGCTGGCAATACATCAGTGTCATGAGCTTTGGAACTTAGAAATCCTGTATGAGGATGCCAGTTTGTAGCAGAACTTACTCACTGACAGCCACATCCTGGACCAAGAGTGAATTATTTATTGAACTGGCAGCGAAAGTAGTCTTCATGTCATTGGGATGTGGGAAAAACCCAGAATACTCAAAGAATTAAATAAATTAACAAAGTCACACAGACACAAGGAAAACACTACAGGCATTATGTCACATTCAGCATTGATTCATGACTCCATCAACCATCATTTTCTAAAGTAAAGATGACAAAGGCACAGCTATAGTGTTTATAATTTGCAATTTGATTATGCAATGTGCAGTTTGTTCTTGAAATCACCCACTGTTCTACCATTTGCAGCAGACATTTCAGGTGTCACAAGTGCCAACCCCTACATAATTTTACCTTTCATTTAAAACATATATGGCCCCTTCTGGAAGTTTATGCTAAATTGAAAAATTGAACTTTAAGCAATAACACCACATGGTATGCTGTTCATTGAAACTAAACATAGGAAACACTTTCTATAAGATCAGATTGGTATCTGTTCACCAAATGCATTTTCATTCCTAGGCAACTGTACAGACATTTTTTAAGCAGTTAAGCTCAGTTTTATAAGCTAGAATGTAGAAATAAAGGGTAAAAGATTATTTACAAAAATGTATGTTTTATTTTTTTTATTTCTAAGTAAAAAGAATTGCATCAGAACTTTATTTCAATATGTACAATTTTTTTTTTAATTAAAAAAACGTAATGGTATTTTTTTGCATTTCTTGTAGCACGCAATTACATGACTAGTTGGACTTCTTATTTATACTAGGAATAGCTGGAATCTATTTATTTCATACTCCTCAACTTGTAATTCTCAGTGCGTCCTTGGATCATTAAGTTTGTACTATCGTTTATAGAAATCAGAGTTAATAATAATAATTCATTACATTAATTACTGTGCAATTATAATTTGTAACACACAGAAATAGCATCATAACGTCTTTCCATTGGCAAATTAAGTATTTGTTTAGTCTTTTGACAAAATACCCTTCCTTAATGTAAATGCATGAGTGTATGATGATTTATGTGTTCCAGCAGTCCATTTTCTTTACCGACTTAGTCCAATACAGTCCAATTGCCTAATCAGATATTAAGAAAACGTCGTAATACTGTACACAATGATTGGGGTAAAAATTGATCTTCTGTCCTTGAAAGTTTAAGGTAGTAGTGCTAACCACTATACTACAATGCCTCTGTGTAAGTTTTTTAAGATTTATTTGATATTTCCTACTAAATTTTAACAATAAATTACCACTAGATGTATAATTATTTTTACAGATTTGCCTTTAAACCTGCTTTCCCTTTCAGAGTATTTACAGTTAATATTTGAAAAGCTGGTCAAATTAGAAAGTGCTTTTCACAAGGCCATACCTAAATGTATTACGCTTCTAAAAGAAACTGAGTCCTGCTAAAGAAAAATCAATAGAGTTATTTAGGTGGGTTCACTCTATGCTAGGCTGAATTAGTTTATAGAAAATTGACTGATTAAAATAGAAACATTGGGGGATATAAATAAATCAAAAGAACTTTAAATTGCTATGAAAAGGTCAAGTGAAAGAAGTCAGATATTGCAAACACTGATCAAAGAGGGAAACTTATCGAGGATAACAGATCAATATCAGATTACTTAATCAACCTCTCCTGGCATCTGACAAAAGATGTTAAACATAAATTCATCAGAAGTGAAGTAAGCCTTAATTAATTTCTGATGCGCATTGGTAATACATTTCAGGCAGATTTCAACTGCAACTACTAGTTGAAACTTGAGTGTTGCAATCCTTTCTTTGCTTGCATCCATCTGCTTGCCAGTCTTCAGAAACTTTCACCTTTAAAGTGGACACGAGTTTGAGCCCCGACATGTCAGATGGATCAATTAGCAACTTCAACACAAGTGACTTTCGGTGAATGTGGAGATGGCAGGAGATTAGGTACAGTTGGGGTCACAGCAGAAGGTGTTAGGTTTCAACAGATGTTACTTTTCATCTTCTGCATATTATTAACTTGAATTACTAAAACTGTCTTCATAGCTGTCAATTTTGGTTTTTTGACACCTTAAGTTATATTATTTACTTTGAGAACATATTTATTGAACTCTTTAGACCTAGTGAGGTGGTCTTCATTTCATAATGATGCCAACAAAACCACTAACTTATTTTCAGCCTCAACAGTTTCAAAGATGCTGTATTTTTTCATTTTGTTTTGGTAATTTACAATCTTTTTAAGCATCAAACATTGCTTCAACCCAGAGTTATAAAAAAAAAAAATAAAAGCCAAGCAAAGAATTTGGATCTTTATTCTTTAGCAATTAGACTTACAGTAATGCCTTATCTCGCTCAGGGTCACATTCAATATCTTCAGGAATGTTTAGAGGTTGTCAGTTCTGGCACCAACTTATCCTGCAGTCTAAAATGAAGCGTGTGAAAATTCCATCTTTGAAGAAGCCAATTGTTAATAATCCTTTGCTATGTACAAAGCAGTCCCATGCTGTCATTGACATTATAAAATTTTGTTCCTTAATGAGATTGACTTTAGTTACGTTTCATCCTTATTTTGTTTAACTCTTTGTATCTTCTGTACTTAACTGAGTAAAGCAATTTAAAAAAGAGATTTCTTTGAATGGGATATTAGTGCATTCCTTAGACACATTATTAGCCAGGTGTGTTTTTTTTGCTACAGTATAAGCAATGCCACATTTGACAGCAGATCACACACTGTAGGACAATTTTGAAAACCAAAGTGGAAGTGCATTTGATATGAAACAATGAAACACTTTTTGTGTCCAGAAAATTGTGGGATTTTGCATAGCTTTGGCTGCCCTTTTGGTAGAGATAAGACCTTTCCTTTAAGAGATGGTTTGATGAAAAAAACTGAACAGCCAACAAGATTTGGCTAAGTGGGTGTATTTTTTTATTTATTTATTTTTTTAATCCTCATCTTTGGCATTAAGTTCTGTTCGTTTAAGAAAAATTGTTTGTGTATTATAATGAATGGTATCTTCTTATATAATATGCTACCATGGCTGTCCATTTGTCCATCCAGGATTTTAAATCACCTGTAGCTCGCAAATCGTTTGAACTATTGACCTGAAATTTGGTACACACATACTACTTGACGTCTACTATCCACTTTCGGGGTGATGATTGACCTCCAAGGTTATTCCTCTTTTTATTTTTATTTTATTGTAGAATCAACTCTCAGCAGTGGCCAGCACGGCGCCCATGTGGCACATGTGTACGGGCACCATTCTCCTGCCTACCACCTCTCCATCACTTCCCCTACCTCTTCGTATCTTAAATCATTCTTGAGGCAGATTGAAGACTTAAGTGCCAGCTTAAGTGAAAAATTAAAGAAAATGTACTAAGTAATTGCAACACAACTGCGGTGGGTTGACACCCTGACCGAGATTGGTTCCTGCCTTGTGCCCTGTGTTGGCTGGGATTGGCTCCAGCAGACCCCTGTGACCCTGTGTTCGGATTCAGCGGGTTGGATAATGGATGGATGGAATTGCAACACAAACACTGACTTAATCAGTTTTAACACGAAAAGATGCAGACGAAAGAAGACAAGAAGCAGGTTGCTCAACAAGCGCATCAACCTCTGAGCAAACGAATGCTAAACGTACAGAGAAAGAGAATGAAAACTATGAGTCAAGTGTATTCAGTGCACATTATTGTGCAGTGCGCCGTTACTGGTATTATATAATTTATAACTAAAGTAAAAAAAAATTAAAGACAGTTGTAAAATATTTCAACAGAATGTTAACAGAAGAGGGTAAAAATGACACAATTTATGTATTTTGTCCTGTAATGGTCCTGGCCTTATTTATATCAAAGCAGTGAAATAAATGCATTTCTGAAAAAACTCCCACATACACATTCAGGATTCTTATAAATCCTCAGTCAATAGTAGCTGTCGTTCGGGGGAATCAACACAGCTTAAAGATCGCTTACTGGTCATAATGTATATTACAAAACTCACTTGCCATATTTTATCCTGCTCAGTAAAAAAATTCCACCCTACCTACTGTTTAAAGCTGATTCTTCTGCTAGGACGTTGGACATCTATGGGTCTATGGTTCTTGAAGCTGATCCTCCAATTAGCTGCGAACCACCCAGTCTCACTGAGATTGCACTGGTAGTAAGCAAATGGAGGGTAGGGAAAGCTGCAGGGCTCTGTGGTATCTGGGGAGAACTTCTGAAGGCTGTGCTCATGGCATTACAAGCAATTTTTACTTTTATTTAGGAGATGGGGACCATCCAAACTGACTGGAAAATGGGACTTGTCGTCCCTATCTGGAAAGGAAAGGGTGATCACCTGGATTGTGGCAACTACAGGGGGATAACACTTCTCTTGGTGTTGGATAAGGTCCTTGTTAGGGTCATCCTTAATAGGATCTGTGAACACTTGCTCACCTATCTGCAACTGGAGCAGTCTGGTTTTACACCTAAGAGGAATTCCACCAACTGCATCTTGGCACTGAGGATTTTCATTGAGTGCAAACACAAATATCGGCAGAGTTTCTATACAGCCTTTATTGATTTTTGTAAAGTAGCTTCCATCTGCAGCTATAGAAACTACAGTACTTCAGACTGCATTCTCTGTATCATTGCTTACGTACTGCAGTGACTTTAGCTGCAGGTGGAAGCTGCTGTCGCACTTTCCGCAACTGATCTTTTCCTAAATAAGAATTAAATTGTTCATGTCGAGGTTAAAACACGTTAATAAATAATCTAATAAACAGGTTATAATCAAGATTTAAAACAAAGTTAGGATCAGTTCAATAAAAGCCATGAGCCTCAGTGCTTCCTTCCTCACGCTCATCTCCTCTGCTCATGCAAGAATAGTCATCCCACTTTGTCTTGTGTCCCCCACCACAATCCCTTTCTCCCTCCGCCATCGCACACCATCTGTGGGACGTCACTGGAGTGATCAGCCGCTCCTGCTTCTACCTGATGCTCAACAGGGGCTTTCCTGACTGCCTTACCTCATTTCCTTTTCACCTTGATCTTGACATCATCTCTTTCTACCTCCATCTTTTGCTCATTCTCTTCTTCCCCTGTTCTTGATCACAGACCTGTTTTATTTCCAGTAAGTGCCAAACAACCCGTATAGCTTCGAAGTGGAACAGCTGCATTAACTTCCTGTGTGCTTGTTAAATGCAATTGGCAAATTCACTCATCAAGAGTCTCTGTGGTCAGATGCCTGTTCTCTTACGCACCTACACTTGTGGGGTCTGCACAGTCTCACTGCTTTTAAAACTCACACTGCCATAGACCCCTAATGCACCTTACCACAACAGGCTCAACGAATCCACAGGTTAATTAGAAAAGCAGGCTCAGCTATGGGACACATTCCTACTGGAGATAGTAGTGAAGGAGAAAGTTAAAAAAAGAGAGTTCCATTATGAACAAAGCTGCTCATTCTCTCTTTTTGACACACTAGCATCGAGTACTTTTCAGCTAACAGATTATTCAGCTGAAGTGTGTCAAGAAACACTACCATGGCAATACACCATTAGAATGCCTCACTGTGATTGCTCATTTTATCTTTAGCCAAGTCGGAACATTCTTTTTCATTTTCTCTCCTTTTAGTCATTCTGTTGTGTATTTTATAGGGTGTTATTTATTATAACAATATTTATGTATTTAGCCTCTTTTAAAAGTCATATTTCTTTCTTGGGGCAAATAAAATCCTATCTATCTAAGCATGTAAGCAGTAAGGAAATAGTCAGAACAAAACGGTGCAAAAAAGTCTGCAGATCTTGAATTCAAATCTTCTGTTACTTCAGTTTGTGTTAAAAATGACTATAAGTAATGGCAAGTGTAATTACAAACAGAGTTGTAACACATGCCGTCTCTATGCACATAGGTGCATTAAACATTTAAAATTAGTTATCTCTGTATAGCTAAAATGCTTCCTGATTTTTGGGATTAAGACATAATTGCCTATATATTATGATGAGAGCAGAGGTAACGTTTCAGTCACTTACTGTGGTTCATTTATTTTTACAAAGCATTATTACATGGAATAACACTTTCTTAGGCAGCACATCAAACAGATGAAAGGAAAGCTTTGAACCCACTCTGCATGTGACCACTTTTTTTTTTTTTGGCATATAGGTTCTGGAGATCTCTGATCCTAATGTTTGAACTGAGCGTTAACATTAGACCCCAAGAATGTCTGATCCACTGAGACCTTGATTTGCTAAGACAGCAGTTTCTTATGCTGAACCCCAATTCCTCCTTCTGATGTGTATCTTATTTACAGGTGAACGCCCCTACCAGTGTCCATACTGTGACAAGGCTTTCAGCAAGAATGATGGATTGAAAATGCATATACGGACACACACAAGGGTAGGGATTTTTTTTTCTCTATTTTCTAGAAAACTTGTGCTCTGTGTTTAAATATTTCTCAACCCTAGAACTATGATAATAGAAACTATATTTAAAAATCTTGACAATTGTTTTAATAGATGCTGCGGTGACAACTCCTTTAATGGTAATCTTATCAAAAGTGTATTTCTTGTTCTAGAGAATGGTATAATGTACTTTGCAACATAAAAAAATGTACTTTTGTACAACACTCGATATTGTTAAACCAAAACAAAATACTTTTGGAGCAGATGGAGTCTTCATGCATGTTTTGTCCCGGGTATATTACAGTATGTTACCTACCCACTGATCATTCACTTAACAGGTAAGGATCAGTCTCTTGTAATAAATAAATACATAAAAGTGGCCTCTTTCACTTGACTGCAAGATAGCAATACAGGTGAACTTTTGGCATGATTACTGCAGCAAGTGGACACTGTTGTCACTTTTAAATAACACATTAGAATTTGACCTAACTCACCCATACCTTTGTTGGTGTATATTTCTGAGATACAGAAGGCAGGCTAAATGTTGTGTTCAACAACTGGGGGAAAAAAAAAGAAATCCAATTTTGATTAAAGCAATACACAAAAGAAATGTTCTGAATAAATGTTATAATTCTAGGCATTATATTAATTTAACAATAAGGGCAGGTTTTTCTTTTGAGTGTACTGTTTATAGTTAAGATATTTTGTAGGAAATTGTAATTAATTGAAATGTACCCATGATGAACTGAATTATGAACGTGTAAAAATGGAAAAAGTTGAATGTGTGTCTGAGCAATGTGGTCATGTTTTTCCCCTATATACAGTATTTTAATTCAAAAATAAAAATGTAATGTTAACAGATGTGATCAGGTATCTCCTACCCCTATTATAGAAAAAGAGCGACTTTTGTTTAAGTACTAGCTGTGCTACTCGTCTAAGATGGGTTTAAATCTAAGTAATCAATGTAGACCTCAGTGTTAATGTTTGCAGTGCACCATATAGTGCATATGTCTCTGTTATATGCCATTTAGTACGGGATTCATAAAAGCAGTGTTACTGTTTGTGATATACTATCTATTAGAATAACAAACACAGTATATTTTTGTTTATCCTAAAAAGTAGAGCTGTTGATTAATCACCATTACCATGTACAATTAATGTGTTAAAAATGTTTGTGATTCATTTTTTAACACAATCCCTAAATGTGTTATTTAAATTCATTCAATTAATGAAACAACACCAAAAGAACCTAAGTCTATTAATAGCGCTTGATCGTTTCCTGTGTTGTTTCTTAATAATGGCTTTAATCCACACACTCCAGTAGAGTTGCCACTCATCCCTTGTTATATGGGATTGTCCCAAATTGGAATATAAAATACAGTGTACTGTATTGAATCAGTAAGGAACACTATTTGACCCTTATTTTCGTAATCTGTTTCATACATACACTAGCTCTTCAAGGTGCAGAGAATAATGTCAGAACAATTAAAATAAAAACAGTTATACAAGCAAAGTGAATGTGTTTAATTTATGTGTTGCATTAATAGCATTATTGTTGCAGAAGGACAAGAACTCCTTGCCCTCATGTTGCATTTAAATATCTGATGGATAAAAAAAAAAAGTCAAATCACACAGTATAGCACAATGTCCAGAACAAGGCCTTACTTTTAGTAATGTCTGCTAATGCAAGTCTGCCAGTGAAGTAAAAGAGGCAATCGACATTATCGGTCTGAGTGGTAGACAATGTCAGTGGCTCAACCGTGTCCCTGCCAACAAATATGTTTGCTGTGGAACATTTCCATTTGCCCATGGAGGGGTATCTGACCTGAAAGAGCATGGTGTTGGTGCTACCCATGTCTGAGTAGCTAAAGAGAAGATGACTCGATTCCTTTTACCACACTCACACATCCTAACAACACAGACATGGTATGTTGTTGTTTAATTATTTGTAAGATACTTACAGTAGCCTTCATTGGCCTATATTACACTGAAACCAATACAACTGGGCATTAATCAGTGCAAATTGATCAGGCTAATATTTCCATCCATTTGGGCTAAAGGTTAAAATTTATTTTATAATTCATAAATGATGCATTCTATGACAATGTTCAATTTAAAGTATCTAAATAAATAACAAATAACTCTTATCAGATAGATTGTTAGAATTTTTTCAGTCTATTCTTTGTTTTTTTAAAAGCCTATTATACAGTGATCCCTCGCTATATCGCGCTTCGCCTTTCGCGGCTTCACTCCATCGCGGATTTTATATGTAAGCATATTTAAATATATATCGCGGATTTTTCGCTGCTTCACGGGTTTCTGCGGACAATGGGTCTTTTAATTTCTGGTACATGCTTCCTCAGTTGGTTTGCCCAGTTGATTTCATACAAGGGACGCTATTGGCAGATGGCTGAGAAGCTACCCAACTTACTTTCTCTCTCTCTCTCTCTCTCTTGCGCTGACGTAGGGGGGGTGTGAACAGGGGGGCTGTGTGCAGCTGCTTCCTGAAGGACATGCTGCACGGTGCTTCGCATACTTAAAAGCTCAAAGAGCACGCATTGATTTTTGACTTTGTTTTTCTGTGGCTCTCTCTCTGTCTCTTCCTGCTCCTGACGGAGGGGGTGTGAGCTGCCGCCTTCAACAGCTTTGTACCGGCGGTGCTTCGCATACTTAAAAGCCAAAAAGCCCTATTGATTTTTTTTTTGACTGCTTGCTTTGTTCTCACAGTTTAAACTTTTGAAAAAGAGACAAATGTTTGTTTGCAGTGTTTGAATAACGTTCCTGTCTCTCTACAACCTCCTGTGTTTCTGCGCAAATCTGTGACCCAAGCATGACATTCTAAAAATAACCATATAAACATATGATTTCTACTTCGCGGATTTTCCTATTTCGCGGGTGGCTCTGGAACGCAACCCCCGCGATGGAGGAGGGATTACTGTATACATATTTTCAGTCTAATTAATGACTCCAGGTAATGGCGGCTTAGTTGACTTGTGTGTATCACAAAGTTAAGCACAACATGAAGTATAACAATGCTGATTATGCCCAAAACCTGAACCAGGATTTTCTGTTTTTAATATTTAATTGTTTATGTAATTATTAGTACTTGTGGTATATTGTCTTGCAACACAGCAGTCTAGTCTATACTGTATGTATTGGTTTTTCCAAATACCATAACATCCCCCAGCGGATGGGGGTGTTTGCTGGTCGTCAGGCATTGTTTCTGCTACATAACACTGTTCAATAAACTAACTGAAATGATTTAATATGTATAGGCAAGTGATTATTAAAACATTTTATTAGAACTTGTTCACCAAGTTATTTCTGCTCTATAAAAAATATTAATATGCTTTAAGGAAATACAACCCCAAATCAGAAAAAGTTGGGACAGTGTGGAAAATGTGAATAAAAAAAGAAAAAAGCAAGTTATAAATTCTCCTCAAATTTTATTTCATTGCAGACAGTATGAACACAAAATAATTCATGTTTTTTTTTGTCAACATCATTTGATTTGTAAATAAATATCCATTCTTGCCATTCAGGCTTGCAACACATTTCAAAAAAAGTTGGGACAGTACAGCATTTACCACTTTGTACAGTTCCCCTGTCTTTTAACAACACTTAAAAGACATTTAGGCATTGAAGAAATCAAGTGACTAAGTGTTGCAGGTGTTAGTTTGTCCCATTCTTCCTGAAAACAACGTTTTAGGTGCGCAACAGTACGGGGTCTTCGTTGACGCATTTTTCGTTTCAAAATGCGCCAAACATTCTCTATAGGAGACAAATCAGGGCTGCAGGCAGGCCAGTCAAGCATCCGCACCCTCTTCTTATGCAGCCATGCCTTTGTTATGCGCGCAGTATGTGGTTTGGCATTGTCTTGCTGAAATAAGCATGGACGTCCCTGGAAAAGACGTCATCTTGAAGTCAGCATTTGTTCCTCCAAAACTGAGATATACTTCTCAGCATTGATGGTGCCATCGCAGAAGTGCAAGTTACCTTTGCCGAAGGCACTGACACAACCCCATACCATGACAGACCCTGGCTTTTGGACTTGTATCTGGTAACAGTCTGGATGGTCCTTTTCCTCTTTGGTCCGCAGCACACGGCGTCCATTTCTTCCAAAAAAGATGTGAAAAACCGATTCGTCTGACCACAATACATGTTTCCACTGCACAATGGACCATTCCAGATGCCTCCGAGCCCAGAGAAGTTGACGGTGCTTCTGGACACTATTTATGTAGGGCTTCCTTTTGGCACAGTACAGTTTTAGCTGGCATTTCCTAATGTAACTACGTACTGTAGTGCTTGAGAGTGACTTCCTGAAGTAGTCCTGAGCCCACGCAGTTATATCATTTATTGATGAATGACGGTTTTTAATGCAGTGCCGTCTGAGGGCTCCGAGATCACGGCCATTCAGTTTAGGCTTGCACCCTTGGCCTTTGCGCACAGTAATTTCTCCAGATTCCCTGATTCTTTTCACTATGTTATGCACTGTAGAGGGAGAAAAGCCCAAATCTCTTCCTATCTGTCTTTGAGAAACGCTTTTCTTCATCATTTCAAAAATTTTTGCCCGCACTTGTTGGCAAACTGGCGATCCTCTGCCCATCTTTGCTCCTAAAGGAGTAGGCCTTTCCTCGATGCTGCTTTTGTACCGAATCATGATTGCAATCACCTGTTAACATCACCAGTTTCAAATCACATCATTATTTAGTTATTATACCTCATTACTACCCCTTAATTGCCCCCATCCCAACTTTTTTTGGAATGTGTTGCAAGCCTGAATGGCAAGAATGGATATTTATTTACAAATCAAATGATGTTGACAAAAAAAAAAAACATGAATTATTTTGTGTTCATACTGTCTGCAATGAAATAAAATTTGAGGAGAATTTATAACTTGCTTTTTTCTTTTTTTATTCACATTTTCCACACTGTCCCAACTTTTTCTGATTTGGGGTTGTAGGATAAACTGTAATTAATATGCAGTTAATTTAGATTAAAAATGTTAACCGTTTGATTAATCACAATTCATTTTTCAGTTGAACAGCAGCTGTACTAAAAATGCTCATGATACTGTTCATTCCATTATGGTGAGGTTTAGCCCATTTGTGAGCTGTGGTCTTTTAGTCCTGAAGTAAATGATCACTTTATTCTTTTTCTTTCGGAATATATAGACAATATATTTTTAAAAGAATTGAAACAATTAGTCACTGTAACTTGTTTCAAATACATTGAGGCAAAGTATTAAAAGTTTTTTTCACACTACATATTCTTATTTGATTAGTAATATAATATTTTGAAACAATTTTACTTGTGCAGTGCATCTGGAAATAAATAAAGTGCTAAAATCAAGACATAATATTTACTGCTTAAAATGCTTTGTTGGACAGCTTCTCACTGTTCACATTACCATACCTGTACAGCATTTTCATGCAGGTTTAACCAACTGGTGACAGGTTGTTACAACCATCTTCTCAAATGCTAAAATCGTCTGGATTGCTATGTTTATGTGTTTGTATATTTTTGTAATCATAAAGTTGTTAGTATAGGGCTGTGTTATGGCTGACAATAATTGTTTTCATTGACTGTAAGCTCCTATTATAACTTTATTTGCTTGTTAGAACACTGCAAATAGGAGTCTTTCTTTACGTTATTAGCTGGAGACCACTTCATCTGCTTTCATTCTGTCCAGCTTCTCAGTGTAACATTTGACACCCGCAACTGAAGGGTGACTTGTATTTATCAATACATTTGTAAAAACTGTTTTGGTTCCATATGCTTAAATTGTTAATTTTTTACCAGCAGTTTGTATAACATTGGGATAATGATTGTTTGTCTAAGTATAGTTTTCTGTTTTATTTTTTCAGTATTTTAGCAAGATGCATGTGTGCCTGTCATTTCCAACATTGCTTTGCTGTCCTTTCTGATGTTTTTTTTTTAAACTCCCTGTCATCATCATTGTAAATGCCAGGGTTAGATTAGTTAACTATTATTACACTGACCTAGACAAATTTACGTTTTTTTATCCATTTTCTAAAGGGTCCAGATACATCATTAATATTGTAACTTTGCACCAATAGTTTTATCAGGCCCTTGAACATTGCACATCTTCACCTAGACAACTCGGCACGTTGAAAGACCGGAAATGCCAACTAACATTGTAACAAATCCATGTTATACAGTATCTCATCCAGGGTTCTCCCCCAGCTGGGGTTCATAGTCTTGTTTTATGTCCTTTTAGTTCTTTGTTGGGCCGTTTATTTATGTTAATTTTACTTAAGTTAATTATCTGCTTATTTCCTTTGTCTGTTTTATGTTCAATGTGTGTTGTGAACTTGTGGGAGGTCCCCTATGAGGCAGAGGAACCTGCCAATAACTGCCAGGAATTGCCTTCTTCTTTGTATATCTAGAGGGTCTCCCACAGTTCTTGGCAGTTCATTAGGTGTGGCAAGTTCTTGTGTGTATTGTAAATTCAGTGTGCTTTGTGATTTTTTTGTATTTTTTCGACTTTCGGCTCTGTTTTGTCCATGCTATTAAATTCTGTACTGGACTTGTTAGATATGGATTTCCTTCTTGTTTTAGGCAATTCCAATTTGCCCGTGTGCTCTAAGGAGCTTCAGTGTTATTGGAGAACATTTTTTGTGAAGAATACATTTTTTAGTTTTATAAAGATTTTACAAGGCCCTTTTTGTGTCTAGTCAGGATTTTTGACAGGATTATCCAGTGGTCATTTTTGGAAGTGCTTTTGGGACTTTTATAATTTTGGACTCCTAGTTAACCACAACCAATTCATTCTCTAGGGTTGAGCCTACATAAATGTCTCCAGCAAACATGTGTTTCCTTTTAGTATTTAAGCTTTTGTTTTTTGGATTTGATTACTTTGTCTAAGTTAATTTTGTGGCAACTTTAATTAAAATTATTTCAGCACTTAGTTATTTGTTTTGAATTTTGAACTAAGAATTTTGAAGTTTGTATTTAAGCTTTTCTTTTGGAGAAAGTTCTTTTGCTCAATTTTACTTTACTGCTTGGGAATAACTTTATAAAAATGAAGAGCAGGGACACAAACAAATCCGCAAACAAGTGCACGCCTGTCCTAGTAAACCACTGCATGTAGCCCATTGGATAGATAAGATGTTTATCTTAATAAATCCTATATGAAACGTAACAGTTAAACAATATTTCAGAGGAAAACTTGGCCACTCACACAAATTGCAATCTTTAAAGTGCATATGTGCATTTAAGGTACTTTTCTTGTGTTCAAGAACCAAAGGGAAGACCATTAAAATAAGCAGTGAAGACAACAAAGTTGACAGAGTAATCACAAAATAAGTGTGGGTTTCCAGTCTTTCAAAGGTTTTACAGTTCAGTAGACTGATACTTTACTTTTATCTGTATGACACATTTTTATGGTATGTGCACTTGCACAGTAATCTCATGTTTTAAAACAGTGCCAGGGAGTCTTGTGTTGTCTTTAAACATTTATTGAAAACAGCTATCATAGGCTTCAGCTGAATGTTAATATTGTATTCATTGTTATGGATGAGTAGACCGATTTCTGACAAATTCTTTTAAAAAGGGGAGGTATGCTCTGCACATACAATGTTTTAAAGGCTCAAGCCATATGTTATTTTTACCACAGTGGTTTAATTCAAGACATAAGTCTACATTAAATAAAAAAATAACCTAACTCAAGATGTGCATGTTTCCTCGGTATATACTGAATATATTTGTTTTTATGTATCTATTATATCCACTTAATTAAGTTCAATAAAAATGCAAATTGATATATTAGTATAATTACATTTATGTTTGTGATGTATATTTACACATAAAAATGGAAGAATAATGACTACCAAATGTAACTGTCTCTTTGTATATATAGTGTGTCTCAAGGGGACATTTAGCAGTTAAAAAATTAGTCTATAGATTTAATTGTTTGTTTTCCTCCGGTAATCCAACTGTGTTTATGCTGCAAATATCAGTATAAAAGACCTTTATGAAACACTTCTACAATTAATGACAGCACGTATTTGCATCACAGTGAACCCTTGATCATCCTGTCTTAACTCTTGCCAGTGTACACATGCTTCATAATAAAATCATGGAAATATGAGTGGGGGAAGGACACTCGTCCTTTCTGTCTAGAAACAAATGTTTGCAATGAACTCTTAGATCAATATTAAATAAGTATTCTTATGAGAGGCTTAACTTTTTCATTCTTATTGTAATGAATTCATGTAAGATTATTTTTGTGTGCATTGAGACGTTGTCAGAATGGCAGTGTTTTGTAAGGGCCATGGTACATTTACTATATGGGGCAAGATTTTGAATAGTACTGTGTAAAAGCTGATGGTTGTGGATCAATGTAATATATGTATTAAGAATATAGAAATACAAGGCTTTAATGATAGCAATGGTCCCTATGACCCACAGGTACCCAGGTACAACATAGCCATACAAACTGAGGAAAACAAAGCAAGAATGAATGGCCTGGCGGGCATGAATGAAAATTAAATAAATGATGAAATTATGTGGTGAGACGAGTAAGGGGGTGTTGATTGTTTTAATTGTTAGCCTTTTTAGTCATTTTATTGATTGTGGCACAGTCTGTACTTAGTGTGTGTTGGTGCACCTGTGTGCAGTGGCATTAATCATTGCTGGTCAATATCAGTGTGGCAAGTTGGAGGCACTTGCTGAGCACTCTTTTAGAATAAAAAGGAGCAGGGTTAGTGCAAGAGGAGAAATAGGGAGAAAAGAGAGGGAAAAAAAAGGAAATAATTTAATGAGAAGAGAACGCAATCGCTGTTTTTGGGAGTGGTAAACGGAGGGGGTCAAGTCAGGCAGCATCTGTCAGGCTGACTAGTGAGGAGAGCTTAAATGAGGGCTGAATGAATTCAGAGCGATGGACATGTTCTCTGCAGCTGAATAGCTGAGAGGCTAAGCTGGCAAGAGAGTGAGAGGTCACAGAAGCTAGTATAAGGATGGCTTTTCGAGATAATGACATCTGGGAAAGGGCAAGATGCCATGGCAGCTGCGGTAACCCAATAGAGATAGCAGCTCCAAGATCCGTGGGGGTTGTGACAGACTGTATCTGTGGGACTCCCATGGTCCTGACAAGGATGTATATAGAGTATCAAGGAACATTTGTGGTTTTACCTCTCCACTTATGATTTTGACCATATTTATTGAATTATGAATTTTAAAACACCCTGAGATACAGATTTTGTTTTTATGGCACAATGTAATGGGTTATTATTAGGGCTGGGTAAGTTAATGCGTTATTATCGCATTAACGCAGTAATTAATTAATGCCGACAATTATTTTATTACGTGTTAACACAGTTTTTGTTGTTATTATTATTATTTTGAAAGCCTCAGTCTTGCTAGTGATCGATAGAGATCAGTGATCTTCTTGTTCCAGCGCTTTTCAATACACTTTTGCTAGAAGGAAAGTTAGCTTTATTGATTTGACCTTGATTCCCTGCGCGTGCATGAGTAGAGAAGACCAAACAGTTTCTAAAATGGCATGTGGAGAGATACCAAAGTGAACACTCAAAGCAAAATAATCCGTATTAATGCTGAATCGGACTCTGATTTGTTGGACTCTGATTTTGATGCAAGTGATCTGGTGATGTAGATCGAAAAGTGAGGTACCGGCATCAACTGATCGGTCCCCAGCTGATCATTGTGCTGAACACGTTCTTGTAGCTGATACACCTATGGCAATGTTCACCTGGAAGGACAGACACTTACAATGACAGGAGATACAAACCATATTGTGTCTCACTGCAACTGCAACCCGCGTGCTCCTGTCTCACAAAGACAGCCAGGCAGCCAGCCCAACGTGCATTCCTGCTGGCAATCAAGCTGCCGCAAACTGCAAACAGGCAGCAACAGACGTTTTATGTTGATTTATGTGTGAAACCATTGCTTTGTGTGCTTTTCAGAAAACTGAGTTTTTTGGAAAAAATATTAGCCCTCAAAGAGTTGCTACTGAACATATACTCTTTATGCTGCTCCCTGATAAAAGAAAATGTTTCTGCTGGTATCTGTTCAGATAAAAAAGAAAACAGATTTAGAAATGTTAACTTGCTGTTGCTTGGAAGGTGCCTGTTATAATGTTATGATCATGGCTCTGGACTCTGAGGGTAACCTGTTTTTCTATAACAAACTAGATAAAATGTTAATGCCCTGGTAGTGGCAAATAGCTTTGGTTTTATATTTGATTTGATTACATTAATGTTTAAGTTGAGATTCATAAGAAATATTTTAACTGCTACTATGTAAAGAGAATACTGCTCTTAAAAATGCACCTTATTTGTTTAAAGTGTTTGCAAACCAAATACTACCAAACCAACTACTTTTGTGTTCATTGTTGAATTTTGCACATATCAATGTAATTGTTGTGATTGCGATCAATCGTAAAATTATTAATTTATTGATTGATTTATTTATTGTTTTTTCCACCTTTAAGAATAAACTTTATTTTATCTATGTTTTGATTAAACTGTTATTTTTTGGACAAGTAAATCTCTTGCTTATTTGCTCCTTTACCCTGGTCCATCCTTGTTGCTGACTATCGATGACCTAGGTTCAAGGAGGTGATGCCAGCTGTGGGCAACACAGGCATCACAAATTGGTAACTAAGTAAAATGAAGAGCATGATTGGAGGAGCAGCCATCTCTGAGATAGGGTCACATGTGAGAAAGAGAGTTTCTGCAGCTGTAGTGTGTCCTAAGCTCTGGGATAGCCTGTTTCTTATAATAAGATCAGCCACCATTATTAACAACTAGCAAAATACCCGCGCTTCGCAGCGGCGAAGTACTGCTTTAACATTTTTATTAAGAAGGAATGTAAACCTTTTTAAACTGAGGGAAAATATACCAATAATTATTTGTTAAGGATCTCTTTGTATACCACATTGTTAGTTCGGCCTTCCGGTTGTAATATGACCAAGCTGTGCGCTGAGCTTACTCTTGAGCATGCAATGTATAGTTAGTTGGCCATGTGAAAAGCAATCTTGCCTCAAATCAATGCCAACCTTTTGTAGGGTCTGTCCCTGAGACTTATTAATTGTCATTGCGAAGCAGAGCCTTACTGGAAATTGGAGGCGTTTGAATTGAAATGGGTTTCATCGATAACTTCGCATTCCAGCTTTTGAGAGTTTAAACATTCATAAACATCAAAGTGTCCACTACTTAAATTGTCACCTGTGAATCTAAGATGTTTAAGAGGCATTGGCGGTTGTCCAAAGGTGTAAAATATTTGGTCATTTCGGTACACTTGAAAGTGACAACCGAACAATTCAGTGGCAGCCATCAACTCACATGCAGGACCATAGGTGAAGGGCTTAAGCATTTCACTTTTATAGTGCTCCTGTGTAGTATAATTATCTCCTGTACCGTCATCAGTCCACACCTTGAACCTGTCCCAGTCATTCAATACATAAGACACAATGTTCCTCCGGATATCAAGAGTGAGCCAGATATGGCTGTGCAATATGTAACACAGAATGGAAAAGGCAGTCACCATCTCTGGGCATGGAAACCACTCGGTAAGTGACAGTTCTTTGATCAATGGTGATCACCTCGATAGACATGTTAATGGGGGTACGGTTAGAACGATAAAGGAAATGGGTACCTTAACAATGTAAACTAAGTCTAAAATACCTACACAATAACTATAATCGTAATAAACGAACAATAAAACAGCGGAGAAGCCGTGGATTAAATAAAAAGGCTGCAGTTATCAACAGGGAAACGTGAATACTGTGGCGAAGCAAGGAAGGGAATGAAGAGACCGGAGCGACGGACAGCCTTATATAGGCAGGCAGCCAACTACATGGGAGTCGTGGGGATGGGAGACCCAACGCCGCCTCACACGGCAACCGAGGTGCAGGCTATGGACACATATATGTACGTAAATAGTAGGATTCAGTTAGCGTTGGGAACCCGTGTACCAAATTTCTTGAAGATGGGCCCATAAGTAACAAAGACCGTTGGAAAGTTCAACATGGCGGCAGACAGTGGCGTCATACCACCGAAATAAGTACGTACATCGGTTTCGGTTAGCGTAGGGAAGCCGCCTACCAAATTTTGTGAAGATGGGGCCATAAATAAGAAAGTTTAATATGGCGGACGTTGTCGACCGTTATGACCGTTACGCGTAGAATTTCGAAATGAAACCTGCTTAACTTTTGTAAGTAAGCTGTAAGGAATGAGCCTGCCAAATTTCAGCCTTCTACCTACATAAAAAAAGAGAGAAAAAAAATGATATTAAAGAAAGGAAAAGGTTCTTATTTAAGAAAACTTCTGTTTAAGGCTTATTTATTGAGTTTCATTCCTCATAGTTTGGTCATACGGTCAATTCTTTAGGAATGTTATGCACAGTCAGAAAACTGTATGCCATCTCCTGTAGGCAAATTGCAAACTTATCTTACAGCCCAACTGGATTAATTAACATTCTGTATACAGATATAGCTAAGAAAGTTCTATTTGATTTTAACTTTCAGTGAGTTAAAGATTATACCATATTCTAAGTAACTGTAAGAAACTGATATTCTGTTATTGAAATTAAGCAATTCAAACATTAACAGTAAACATTCTAAGATTGTCTCTTATAGTAACATAAAATCTGGTTGTATGAACAGTTTTCAGGCTTAAAAGCTGGGTAATCATTCTCCTTTCCTCTTTGTCCATTAGATATTGTATGTCACTGCTGCAGCTTTTTATTCACAGACAAGTGCCTGATCATATCCAAAACACAAATGCTGACTACTAATCCTTTAGTGTTTGTTACTTATATGAAAACAGCAGTATGGAGCATTTATGTTTGCAGCTTTTAATGATATTTTAGAAGCTCTTGACTCGATCTTTGTGACAGTACTTTTCTCATCAGCAAGTTTGTTACATGTAAGTTTTCTGCTTTGTGTTGTTGTGTGTGCATGTGTTTATTTATGTGTTTCTTTATTTTTGGGGGGCAAGCCTATTTGAGGTTGGGATTCATTTCTTGCTTAGAGCCAGTAAAACGAAGAAAGCCTCTGTAAGTTCAACTGCAGAGCTTCTGCTTTAGCTTAGGCTTTCCAGAGTTGGTTTTACACCATGAGCAATTTTTCTGATATGCATTGTTTCCCAGTGAGTCCTAATAGCTGTATTTTGAGTTACACTTTATTGTCATGCAACATAATTGCTGAGAATTTGGTTTTACAGCCATAACTACAAGCATAGTGTCTAAAATAGAACTCACAATACTCGATACAATACCCAAAAAATGTGTAGATCTTCCACCCAAATGATTTATAATATGTTATATTTTTGCTGCAGTAGTTTCCAAAGAGGTTTTGTACATGTTGTTATGGAATAACACTCTTTACAAAGCAGATTTTCTGTGAACCATTAATTTAGATTCTGAATGCCTTTGAAGAGACAATATTGAGGTTGTACAGGCTAGGTCAATATGTTGCCAAGAATGAACCGTTTCCAGTATGAGATCAAATTGAGCTCATAAGGTCAAAACAAGCTATATTGCACATGAAACCCTGGAATAATATTAATGCCAGTGCTAAGAGTGACCTGTTGACAGCTGCCAACATGAAGCTGAGCTCATGCACCCGACAATCAGACTTGAGAGAGCCTAGTCAACCCTCAAAACTGTATAAGATGTGATCTTTCAATTATTTTTTTCTAAGAAATTAGGAGTTAAACGGCCAAAATAATTTGGATGAAAATGGGACAATCAGCCCCACAAAGCTTGCCAGTCATCGTTGTATACAGTAGAACCTCTGGTCATGAACATTTCCGAACACATACAAATTGGGTTACGATCAAAAAGTTTGCCATACTTTTGCATCTGTTCACGACCACATGCTCTGGTGGAGAACAAAAAAAAACTGATGGCCAGTTTCCCTTCCGGTTCGTATGCACCAATGATTTCAGTGTGTTCAGTCTCTCTCTCAAAACTGTAACCTCCTCTCCACCCAGCTTCCTCCTCACTTCCTTCAAGCCAGAATTCGACTCATGCAAGGTTGTTTAGGGTTAGTTTTTGTATAAATGAAGGATTTTTCAAACTTTAATTATTTTCCCTGTGCTTAAAACTCATCAAAAAAGTGTTTACAGTGAGCAGTTCGTAAAGGGTCTTGTACGAACAGTTCGTAAGCAACTAGTGCAAACTCTTGCAATGTTAGTTTTCTCTGTTGTTCAAGGTTTTCTCAGTGTTACTCAATGTTTTTACATTTAGTTTACTATTACGCTGTGCATTCTATGGTATAATTAACTATTTTTGTGCTTAAAAATCTTAAAAAAATAATAATTACATACATTCTTACTGTCTGGAAAGGATTAATGGCCTTTACATACAATCTTATGGGGAAATTACGTTCGGTCGCGACCAAATCAGGTCATTTTGGAATGAATTATGGTTGTGACCAGAGGTACCACTGTATAACCTAACATTCTGTTTTAATTGTTACTGAACATTGTCTGGACGTTGATAGTGATGAGTCCGTTATGACTTTGAAATACTTCTCTTAAGCAATACTTTCAACTTTCTGACATCCCATTGTGTATTCAAACCTAACATTTTTACTTTCTACATGTAATACTTTACATTTACTTACATAAAATTTCATCTGCCATAAATCTACCCAAGCTTTGTGCTGTCCAAGTCCCTCTGTAATTATTCAGTGGATTCTAGATTATCTGCCAATTCACCTAGCTTGGTATCATCTACAAATTTAACTCCTATTCCTATCCAAAATATTTCTGTATATTTAAAATAGCAACAACCCTAGCACTGACCTCTGATAGCGACCACACTTAACATCACCCAATTCTGATAAGATTCCTTGCACCATAATCCTGTACTTCCTGTGTTTTAGCCAGTTCTATGCTCATGTATACACTGCACCCTGAACTTCAAACTTCTTTTAGTTTCATGCCCATCATTTAATGTGGGACCTTATCACAAGTTTTCCGAAAGTCAAGATAAATATTGTATGTACCACTCTGATCATGTCTTTTTGTTGCTAACTCAAGAATTCCAGTATGTTAGTAAAACACAAACTCCTCTATCTGCACCCATGCTAACTTTTCAGTAACACTCCTGTTCTTGCCATGTGTTTCTTTTCCTTAATAATACCTTCCATTAATTTACCTGTGATGCGCATTAAGCTTACTGGCCTATAGTTACTTTGATCTGCCTGATCAACCTTTTTATAAAAATAATATCTGCCATTTTCCAGTACATAAGAATTTCTCCAGTGTGCAGTCAAGGGTTTATAAGTGTATATGTGCTTGCTAACCTTAAGAACTCAAGGATAAATATTATGTGGTCCTGATGATTTGTTGGATTTCAGCTTGTTTAATCTAAGCAGTACGTTTCCCTCAACAATAAAACACTCAGTATTTCCTTAGTAGACCCTGTTATTACTGGGAGGTTGTCAGCTTCTTCGAATATGAAGACTTCAGAGAAATGCAAGTTTAGAACTTTACTGTTTTTCTGTCTATATATTTTAACTCCATCCATCCATCCATTTTCCAACCCGCTGAATCCGAACACAGGGTCACGGGGGTCCGCTGGAGCCAATCCCAGCCAACACAGGGCCTAAGGCAGGAACCAATCCCGGGCAGGGTGCCAACCCACCGCAGGACACACACAAATACACCCACACACCAAGCACACACTAGGGCCAATTTTGGACTGTGGGAGGAAACCCACGCAGACACGGGGACAACATGCAAACTCCACACAGGGAGGACCCAGGAAGCGAACCCAGGTCTCCCAACTGCGAGGCAACAGCGCTACCCACTACACCACCGTGCCGCCCTATATTTTAACTCACCTTTAATATTCCTAACATACTGCACCTTCTCCTTGACTGTTTTTACTACTAAAATGCTAAGTCAAGCAAAGTGACGCCTTTTATTGGCTAACTAAAAAGATTACAATATGCAAGCTTTCGAAGCAACTCAGGCCCTTTCAGTCTTGCCTGAAGAAGGGGCCTGAGTTGCCTGTAAAGCTTGCGTATTGTAATCTTTTTAGTTAGTGTCATTTTGCTTGACTTCTCATCTCATTCATAATGGCTAACACAGTACAACATCCTACTACTACTAAAAATGCTGAAAGATTCTCTTTGTGTCATCTTTCACCTTTTCTACAATATTCTTCACTAATTGCCTTTTATATTTCCTAATATCCTTCTTAGTAGTTGGCCTCATGCTCTTATACACCCTACAATTTGCATTGGAGTTATCAGTCTTATACACCTTATGCAGCTGTTTTTTCTTTTGCAGCTTCATTTTCAACTCCTTAATAATCCACTGTGAAGTGTTTTTTTTTCCTTACCCAGTGCTTGATTCACTTCTCAAAGTCTAGCTAATAAATTACAGTGTAGTGCAGGAGTTCCATTGTTCAAGATACAGATTTCACCAGTGAACAAGTGTGGTTATTTTGTTATTCTGATTTAGACTTTAGTTCTTTTGTCTTAACTTGGTTTCTGCCTTAGTGTTTTTGTTCTGTTAAAATGATAAAATTTTGCTGAATGATTATTTATGCTTTTTGCCTGACTATGATTATAGTTAATTCATCGGAGTTAATATACTGTACAGCCCACAACCCTTGCAAAACACTTCCTTCTGTTTTTGATTCGACTTTAAGTCTTAAGAAAAACTTTTTTGTTTTTGATTTTATTACTGCTTTATTTCCTGCTTTAAACATCATAATTGTTGATGTTAAGTATTCCATGCCAGAAGATTAGATAGGGTGGTTAGTTTGGAGAAAAGGAGAACGATGAATATCAGTGCTACAGAGCTGTCAGGCTGCTTTGTGTTCTCAAAACTAGCAGAACTGATGCACTGTTTGTATTTCAGGAGAAAAGTTTACATATAAAGCAGTAAACAATCTACTGTATCCAATGCTAACTACAAAGTCAATCAATAACCTTGCTTTATTCACGATACCTCTTCTTCTTCTTATTTCGGCTGCTCCCATTAGGGGTTGCCACAGCGGATCATCTTCTTCCATATTTTATTTTCTTCCATACTTTATTCACGATACCAATCGCTATGAATTCAGTGTAGGACAGAAGTGTTTTGGAAGCCATGGTTGTGGTGTAGCAGGTCCACAACTCATGTTAAAAAGGCCACTTTTAAAATAAATAATTGCCGCCTTCACCACTTAGAAAGGGGGCGTGGTAGTGTGGCGGATCAGTTCCCGGGGAATTCGTGATGCGGGCGATCCTCGCTTAAGTGCACAGGTGAGGAGTCATCCGCATCCGTAATTGTTCCTGGGAGCTGCTGATTGCCACACCTGATCCACATCCCTGTGATAAATAGAAGCGCAAGGCAGCTAGCAGGGGAGTAAGCAGAAAAAGAATGAAAAAAAGAAGAAAAGACAAACTGAGGTTGCAAGAGAAGAAGGCAGGAAGCAGGGAGAGGATAGTCGGTGCAAGAGAGCGAGACTGAGTGAGCGAGAACAGGCTCTCGAGCAGCTGGACAGTGAGCCTGGGTGTTTGGCCGGCACCATGGGAGCAGTTGGTAGTGGTCACTCCCGCTGAGCATTTTGAAGAGCAGGAGTGACCGGAAGGAGGATGGCTCGCCGCATGAAGCCAGCGAAGGCAGCGGGAGTTGGGACTTGGGAAATGAACCCCCCTCTCCCAGCGTGACCGCCCTGGTCATTGGGGGAGCCCATGTCACGATCTGGTGAAGCCCACCGGAGCCAGGGATTGGTGAGGCGAACAGACCTGCAGGAGAAAGCAGAGAGAAGGTCTGCTGCAGGTAGGGTGGCTCCCCTGGTGCATAGCCTGGAAGGAAGAAGCAGGGGAGTCACCAGTAGAAGAAAGGCACTGGGATTTGTTCTAAGGGACAGCTTCCAGCCATTGTTTTAACCTCGTCATTTTTTTTAAGGATTTGTTTTTTCTATTGAATTTTAACCTCCACCTTTCACTTGTTTTTATGGATTATTTATTTGAAGATTTTTAAAGCACTGCACTATTTATTTGAACACTGTTTTGTTGATTTTTTTTAAATTAAAAGTTACTTTGCACTTTTTGCACCATCCCCTTCCTTTGTTGTACCTCACTGCCTAGCTCATCGGTAACATTACTGACGGTGTCGGGTTCAAGAGCTCCCAGAAGCAACACGGGAGCATGGAGCGAACCCACATCGTCACAATGGTATTAAATAAGAAAAAACGTGATTACTGTAAAGAACTTGGTAGACCAGGTTTTTGTGGGGGTTTTTTTTGTTTTTTTTTTTAAGTCGCATGATGTTGCCAAAGTAAAGAAGGGTGTTGGATGGACACAAGAAAAAAACAAAGCAGTACATATGCTGGTAAAAAATGTCTACGACTTTAAAACACTTAAGAAGATTTACTCATGTTTGCAAAATACTTTCATTAGCATATGCTTCATGAAGCATATTAGTTACTTAATGAAAAAATTGTAACTTTTTTTCTTAAACAATGGTAGGATGCTGACATATTTTAGGACCTTTATCTTAAAACACTGTGCATGTTTATTCATTCAACATGCCACATCAGCAAGTCTCCCTTATTATTTCATAGCTTCTGTTTTGTTTTCACAGAATGGCTATACATTTTTTTAAACAAACTCACTGAATGGTTTTAATAATTCAGCAAAAACTTTTTTTATAATGTTGTATGGAGTCATATAAAAAAATGCTTGATAATTAAATGTTCTCGGGGTTAAATGTTATCTTTTCCTCAGTGAATATTGCATGCCATTTAAAAGAAGGCAGCCATCACAAACACACTTTAGTTAAGCCATTTAAAAATGTTAAATAAATATGCTACACAGTTTATAATTTTCATTAGTAGATATTCAGCAATAGTTGCCCAACAAGTGTTGTTTACTCAACTTAATCCAAGTAGAAATTGGGTCATCCAGGTTTTAGGAATGCATCTTGTGACATAAGCATACATTTATTAAAAAAGCCCTTTTCTATCACATTTACACATAGATAGGCATAATTTTAAAGCTGTTGTCATTAGACAGATGTATCTCCAACTCCCTTGGTCACCACATTTTTCATTTTGCCTATTAAATAACAATTTGCTAATTTTCACCTTATTTCACATAAGTGCTGCAATCACACCTGTGTGTGCAAAAACAAAACCTCTATTAAAAGAATGCAAATGACTCTTAACAAAAGACTAGAAAAGAATCTAGGCTGACAGCACTGAAGCAAGTTGCTCATTATGCTAATGTCAGCCTGTGAGAACGAAAAGGCCTTCTGGTCAAAACAGAGAAACTGCAGAGACTAGACGTCTTCAAAATGGGAAGTGTTGCTTGCTGAAAGTAGTTACAATGTATTCTCATCTCTGCAAATTTAACTGTTTAACTTGTTACAGATTCAGTTATTACCTTTAACCTATTATTGTATGGTTCATTGGCAGTTAATTTTACAAAGGAGGTTTGTGTGTCACAGTGTAGTGATCATAAGAGCAGTGTTTAAGGTTTTGTCAATTTCTGTTATAATTCCTTAAATACATTGCTACTCTGAAACAATTGCTGAATTAAATAGTGCTTGGTGCTTAAAAGTAAAAGTTAAACCCCTTCCTCAAAGCTGCCATCCCAGTACACTTACACATAATCGGAGCAAATACTCCAGGATCTTATCAAACAAATTTAAAAATATGTGGTTATTTTTATCTTTAATACACAGTTGTAGAAAAATACACAGGAGAGTTCGACTGTCCCTGTGTTTATAACAATCTCAAATGCAAGACAAAGGCAGTTGATTTCATCCAAAATTTCAATGTTAACAGTAACAGCTGCCAAGGAGAACTTTTGAGAGAGTAGGATTCTCCAAGTCAAAAGAGCATACATTGATGCAGTTAATTATTGAAGTATAATGTATTTACTAGTATTGTTATCTATAATTATACATTCATATCAATACATTAGAGATAACATTCATGAAAGAAAATGAGAGGTTATGTGTGAAATTTTACCAGTAAGAGAGTTACTTGACATTTTTTACCTTTACCATCACCTTTAGATGCTTTTAGCCTTTGAATACCTCTGAGTAAATGCAAATATATTGGTTTACAGTATATTTGGAATGAATTAAAAAATATATAAGTACAGAGTCAGAACTGGAGAGCATTGATGTCATCTTGTTTAATTCAAAAGTGCTTTTTTTTTTACATAGTTGCAGGAAACAAGCAAATGAAAAGTAAGGAAACAAACATTTAAAGAACATATGAAAAGTACAGACCTTTTCTCCCCACTATATTTACAAAACTATATTTACATACTTCCTTTTTTATTACTTTTCTTCATTTGCCTCACTAAGCTCCAGTTTTGTATACTACAATAATAAGAAAAATCATTTATTGCACATCTATAGTGTTATAAATAAGCTGCTTTACTATGCAAAAGCTGTCTAGGTTACTGCAGTATAGATGTCTGCCAAGTTTCCACCAGGGTGATGATAAACATCTTTGCACATTTGTTATGCAAAATATATTTAGTGTTTGAGTGTGAACCTTAAAATAGTACATGTGGCAAAGGAATGGCTGTAAAATGAGCCTGTAATACAAAATAAGAATAAAATCATAACCTGGGACTAAAATGCTCTAGGTTAATGCTGCTATTATTCAGTTCATGTTATTTTATAGCACTCAAAGAACAACACAGATTATCGAAATGCAGTTCAGCCATAAATGTAGCCGTTTTAAAAGACATATAGATTGTGTAGTAACTTATGCTACAGACCACCTGATACTGATAGGAAAACAAAAGCCCTAGTTTGAAGTTTCTGAACTGTACTACAAACACCTCAGTGTCCATTATCATCCATCCATCCATTTTCCAACCCGCTGAATCCGAACACAGGGTCACGGGGGTCTGCTGGAGCCAATCCCAGCCAACACAGGGCACAAGGCAGGGAACCAATCCTGGGCAGGGTGCCAACCCACCGCAGGACACACACAAACACACCCACACACCAAGCACACACTAGGGCCAATTTAGAATCACCAATCCACCTAACCTGCATGTCTTTGGACTGTGGGAGGAAACCGGAGCGCCCGGAGGAAACCCACGCAGACACGGGGAGAACATGCAAACTCCATGCAGGGCGGACCCGGGAAGCGAACCCAGGTCCCCAGATCTCCCAACTGCGAGGCAGCAGCGCTACCCACTGCGCCACCGTGCCGCCCGTCCATTATCATTATGGAATGTAATATTATGGCTTCTTTTGATATTTAACAGTATTGGGTAATACAGGATTCAGGTGATATGTGAATGGCACCATCAATAAGTTGTCAGAGGCTGCCAAAAATTGTAGCAAAGCAGTTCTCCATCTATTCACCAACTGATTCCAAAAGAATGCACTTGCCATTAACACATCTTTTTAGTTTATCATATTGTAATTTTTACTTTTTCTTTACTTATGCTTTTGGTCTTTATTTTTATATTTTAAGTCCTAAATCTGCCCAGAGCCTTTGTTTTATCATTCTCCTGTGCTGATTGTTGCCTTTACTTCTGAGATGCCATCTTTACATTAGATCCATTCTTTACCAAACCTCTTGGGTCTTTCATCTGCTCAAATTCTGTTTAATGTAACTTTTTTTCTGAGTCCTTGGAAAACAGAGCTGTCTTTTGCCACCTTTCATTTGTTTTTGTTTTTTTTGTTTTTTTTTTATTTGTTCTATTATCAAACTGTACACATTGCTCCTTTATAATAGGGAAGATGCCTACTTGACTCCAACTTTGATTGGAGACCACAGAAACTGTAACAGTTTAGCAGTATTTTATATTGACTTTAAATCAATTTTACCCTAACCTAAGGGAAGGTGAATGCTTCTTGCTTAATACTTAATGTATGTTATGATATTCTGTGTGACAAGTGAGAACACCTAACTATTTTAAAAATGAATCTTTTTTTTTTTTTTTTTTTTTAAATTGCAAGGATTGGAAAGCACTAAACAGAAATTATAATCTTGACACAAGGAAGGATTAAATTGGTCCAGCAAACTTTCTTTGGTTTTGAATGCTCAAACCCGTAATTTCTAAAGTAAAAGATTTTCTTTTTAAATGTTTTTGGAACAAATTGTTCCTGCATTTAGGTATTGAACAAAATCTATGCTGCAACCCCTGGCATTTATGTTAATCCAGTCTATGATGTCTCCAGTTGCTTATATTGTATTACCATTTTGTGTTTTTGGCTGTAAAATAGAATGTGACATCAACAAGGTGGGACAGAGAAAGGATGGAAACAATCAAAAGTAAATTCTTAAAAAATAAATACTAACACCAAAATATATTTTAATGTGTGATAGATCCTCACACTTCACCAGTACCTGATTCTTCTTCTTCTTTCGGCTGCTCCCGTTAGGTGTTGCCACAGCGGATCATCTTTTTCCATATGTTCTTGTCCTCTGCATCTTGCTCTGTTACACCCATCACCTGCATGTCCTCTCTCACCACATTAATAAACATCCTATTAGGCCTTCCTGTTTTCCTCTTGCCTTGCAGCCCTATCGTTAGCATCCTTTTCCCAATATACCCAGAATCTCTCCTCTGCACATGTCCAAACTAATTCAATCTTGCCTCTCTGACTACGTCACCAAGCCATCCAACCTGAGCTGACCCTCTAATGTACTATAGCATAGCTGGTCTCACTACCGTCCTGTAGACCTTCCCTTTCACTCTTGCTGATACCTATCTGCCACAGATTACTCCTGACTCTCTTCTCCACCCATTCCACCCTGCCTTTCTTTTTCACCTCTCTTCCACAATCCCCATTAGTCTGTACTTTTGATCCCAAGTATTGAATCTCATCCACCTTCGCCAACTCTACTCTCTGCATCCTCACCATTCCATTGACCTCCATCTAATTTACACACATGTATTCTGTCTTGTTCCTACTGACCTTCATTACTCTCCTTTCTAGAGCATATCTCCACCTCTCCAGGATCTCCTACAACCTCCTCCCTACTCTGACTAAAGATCACAATATATAAACAGCAAACATCATAGTCCATGGGGACTCCTGTCTAATCTTGTCTGTCAACCTGTCCATCACTATTGTAAATAAGAAAGGGCCCAGAGCCAATCCCTGATGTAATCCCACCTCCACGATGAATGCATCTGTCACTTCTACCGGAGACCTCATCACTGTCACACTTCCCTCAACTCTTACATACTTCTGTGCCACTCCCAACTTCCTCATACAATACCACAACTCTTCTCGAGGCACCCTGTTCTATGCTTTCTCCAGATCCACAAAGACGCAATGCAGCTCCTTCTGGCCTTCTCTATACTTCTCCATCAACCCTGTCAGTGCAATTATCGCATTTGTGGTGCTCTTTCCTGGCATGAAACCATACTGCTGCTCACTAATCATCACCTCCCTTCCTAACTTATCTTCCACTACTCTGTCCCATAACTTCATGCTGTGGCTCATCAATTTTATCCCCCTGTAGTTACTACAGCTCTGCACATCCCCCTTGTTCTTAAAAATCGGTACCAGTATACTTCCTCTCCACTCCTCGGGCGTCCTCACACTTTCCAAGGTTCCATTAAACAATCTGGTTAAAAATTCTACTGCCATCTCTCCTAAGCACCTCCATGCTTCCACAGGTATGTCATCTGGACTAATGGCCTTTCCATTCTTCGTCCTCTTCATAGCTGTCCTTACTTTATCCATACTAATCCGTTGCACTTCCTGATTCACTATTGCCACATCATATAACCTACTCTCTATCTCATTCTCTTCATTCATCAACCTCTCAAAGTACTCTTTCCATGTGCTCAACACACCCTGGGAGTATGTTTCCATCTTTATCCTTTATCACCCTAACCTGCTGCACATCTTTCCCAGCTTGGTCCCTCTGTCTAGCCAATCGGTACAGGTCCTTTTCTCCCTCCTTAGTGTCCAACCTCTCATACAACTCATCATACACCTTTTCTTTAGCCTTCACCACCTCTCTCATCACCTTGTGCCTTATCTCCTTGTATTCTTGTCTACTTTCTGCATCTCTCTGGCTATCCCACTTCTTTGACAACCTCTTCCTCTGTATACTCTCCTGTACTTCCCCATTCCATCACCAGGTTTCCTTTTCTCCTTCCTCTGTCCAGATATCACACCAAGCACCCTTCTAGCTATCACCCTTACTACTTCTGCTGTAGTTGCCGAGCTGTCTGGTAACTGTTCACTGCCACCCAGTGGCTGTCTTACCTCCTCCCTGAACTCAAGCTTGTAGTCTTCCTTTTTCAACTTCCACCATTTGATCCTTGGCTCTGCCCTCACTCTCTTCCTCTTCTTGATCTCCAGTGTCATCCTACAGACCACCATCCTATGCTGCCTAACTACACTTTCCCCTGCCACCACTTTGCAGTCTTCAGTCTCCTTCAGATTCACCCTCCTACACAGGATATAACCTACCTTTGTGCATCTTCCTCCATGTCACCCTATGTTCCTCCCTTTTCTTAAAATATGTATTCACCACAGCCATGTCCATCCTTTTTGCAAAATCCACTATCATCTGGCCTTCTTCATTCCTCTCCTTGACACCATACCTACCCATCACCTCCTCATCTCCTCTGTTCCCTTCACCAACATGTCCATTGAAATCCGCTCCAATCACAACTTTCTGTCCCTTGAGTACACCGTCCATCACTTCATCCAACTCACTCCAGAAATAATCTTTCTCATCCATCGCACATCCACCTTGCAGGGCACTAACAACATTCATCATCACTCCTTCATTTTGTCTGACACTGTTTTCACCTCCAAAACACTATTGACATACAATTCCTTCAGAATTACCACTACCCCATTTCTCCTCCAATCCACACCATGATAGAATAATTTGAATCGACCTCCGATCCACCTAGCCTAACTCCCCTTCTGTTTAGTCTCTTGCACACACAATATAACAACCTTCCTTTTCTCCATCACATCAGCTAACTCTCTCCCCTTACCAGTCATACTGCCAGCATTCAAAGTTCCTACCCTCAGTTCCACTGTCTTTACCTTTCTCCTTTCCTCCTGCCCCTCCGGACAGGTCTCCCTCCTCTTCTTCACCCAACAATAGCCCAATTTCCACCAGCACCTTGTTGGTTAACGGTGCTGGTGGCGGCCGTTGTTAACCCGGGCCTTGACCAATCCAGTATGGAAATTTGTATTATTGTCTGCATATTGATCTGGCCAAATTTTAAACCAGATGCCCTTCCTGGGTTTTTATCTCATAGTCTAAAGCTGTTGCAAAACACACACTCACAAACTCAAAAACAGCAGAGGAAGACAAAACATTTGAACATTACAGGAAAACAGCGTGCCTTTTATTGCTGATTTCACTTATGAAATAAGCAGCTATGGGGCAGCACATCCACATTATCAAATAAATTCTCTGGTACAATAGGAACATGGTGACTTTTCTTCTCTAGGGCCAAGGTCTTGACTCTCCAGTTTTGTCCAGTTGGTTTGGTATGGAAAAAGCTCCAAAGCTCAGATGGCTCAATGAATTGCAACAAGAAAACACTCAAATATTAAACCAAAAACTACATTGCAGTACTTCTGTCAACAGTTTTCTCTGTGTTATCTCCATTGCTTTGTAAGGACAAAAGATGGCTTACTGACCCTGGAACTAATACATCCTGATGTTATTAGACATTTTGATAGATATAATAGATGCACACTCTGTTAGTGAGTAAGCAGCAGCAGCAAGCTTGCTTGTAATTCTGATTTAAAATTGTTAGTAATACACAGCCATACCCTTTCTTTTCTCTCTCTCTCTCTCTCTACAAATATTTTAGCAAGATCTTAGCACTGTGAAAGATTTTAGGCTTGATCTTTAGCTGTGTCTTGTTCTAAAGTTTAAATTTTGGCCTTGGCTCATTCTACAAGATAAATATGTGGCTAAATGCATTTAGAGTGATGTGTACATATATAATGTATAAATATAGCAAAAAATCACATACATTTTTGATAACCATTTAAATGATAATACTATAGAGACATACTAGTTATTCATAATAATTGTCTTACACTACAAGGGTATGCTTGAAAACTTATTAAACTGGCCATTTAACTCGAAATTTGCATTTTTAAGGACATAAAAAGCAGGGGGTGGGGCTTATATCTGAACATTTGTGAAGATCCTGTAGTGAAGAGCCCATTCTGATTAGAGAGATGCATCTTTCCCCATGGATGCTTCAAAAAATGCAAGATGGCTATAAGTATAAGCCTTAATAATCAAGGTGTTGAGAGCTCAAACAGACTAATTTAGAGCCTACAACCCTGTTGTGTTCTACTTTTTTGGCTATTAAGCACTAAAATATACACACCATATTTTATGCAGCTATAAAGAGCAGAATTTTTTCCCCTATAATCCGAGTAGGCTTGTTTTTAAATGGCTGCCCTGCTGGTAGAAGATTTGTATAAAAGTGTGGTTCTTCTGAATTCAAATGTAAGTACTTCTTGGGATACTGAGAAAATTTTTCTGTGTTCTTGCTGTTCTTTTCTCATCTTGTCTCTGGACGTGTACATGTTTTGTGTCACATTATATAATTAGTAACATTTCCAGTTAAATTTTATGAAGGTTGCATTACACAAGCCAGTAAAAACAACACATCATGCTTCTTTTTGTCGATCTCTGTCCCTTGTCAATGCCCACTTTTTCCACATATGAGCTTTTTCAATTAATTAGTCCTGTGTTTAAATAAACCACCCAAGTTGTTCATTCAGTCTCCACTCTCAGGATCTCTTATACAGGTGTTTCTTTTGTTTTTGTCCACTTATACTTTTGACCTCTAGTTTTTATATTTCTGCACTGAGTTTTGACTTAAGTTTTTATCCTCACCTATTCAACTCACAGGTTTGTTTATTCCTGGGCTACCTGCATCTCGTCTTCATGTTCAGTCCCAACTCCCCTGGTGGCTTTCATCTGTTCTGTTGTCTTGTTAAAGTCATGAACTCTCATAGTTACTCCATGCTGAATTTGAACAGAAGGTTTAATGTTGAATATAACCCAAGGAGCAACACAGAAATTCAATATTTACACAGACGTGTGACAATGATCCCTCAGTTTTAATGGTTTTGTCTGTCAATCTACCACAGTTCCCTATAATGTTTAAAAAACAATCAAAACATTAAGAATCAAGCAATGGAAATTATAGTACTGCATTGAAAGGCTGACACATTACTGTTTAGAAATCTACTTTGACATGCATGTTTTCTTGTATGTAAGTTTTCTGGTATGTATATATTTTTGTTCAGTTGCATAAATCTTCTAATTTACTTGTGTAATTTCCTCACATGCAAATTTTACTTTTACTTGAGTCACATTCCAAAGAGATGTACTTTTACTCAAGTACGTCTGTTGGGTACTTTATATAACACTGCTTTCTACTGATAACTATAAATTATTAGGTAGAGCTCTCTTATAGACCTAGCATGTAATTTTGAGTGCAGAAATCATCTCAGCTTCATAATGGCAAAATATATTTATCACAGTTGGATAACTGTGGATCTGAGTTGTTGGACATTGGATGCAGTGAGATTTCCAAGTTTATTAAACAGTATTGGAGTGAAGTTTGGATGTAGTCAGAGTTCTTTACATAAACGTTGTTAGAGATACAACTTATTAACACTTACATATTTATTGACTTATCTGTTCCAAGCAGATTTTAGCTAAACACGTCTAAAGTATAAGTAATTCTTACTTCAATAAAGGGCTGGCCAGTTAAGATCAAAACAATAACACTAACAGTGAAAGGACAAGAAACATCCCTTCATCCATTTTAATCCCTTCTTACTTTTAAAGGTTGCTGGGAGCCAAAACCTATCCAGGCAGCATGGAGAGCGTGTCAGGAACTAGCCCAACAGAGGAGAGCAGTGAAATGCAAACAATATTGGTGTCAACTGTTGACCTACCACACATAGCTTTGGAATGTGAGGGAGGTTGAGTACATTGGTGGGGGTTGAATGACAATTCCCCATGTAACAGGATGAGAGGAAAACACAGACTCCTGTAGTTCTTAAGCACAAAGTGACACCATACCACCACATATGAACCCACACATCAAAACCTCTGATACGGTGCAAGTTTCCTGAAAAAAATATCTCAAAACTCACAAATCTATACATTTATACCATGTAATAAAATTGCACTTTTGGATTAATACATTCACTAATTAAAAAAATGTTTGTATGAAGGAATGTTTGAAAAGGCAATGCTAATATATCTAGGTAGTGTCTGGAAGAAGAGATGGTGACTATAGAAAATAATGTGTATTTTCACTCAGCTTGTGTTAATACTCTTTGGTGTAACTGGAGCATTATTGTGAGTGAGGGCAGAGGTGTTTGCAAGCCTGACCAATAAACTGGTGCAGCAGATACATTTTTGCAAATACTGTACTACTATATTGGTGATGTCACCAGAAAATACTTTTAAATTACTCGTCAGTTTCCTTATGTGTAATCAAAAGTGACAAAATGTGTAGTAACAAAAAGAGTCACAAATATACTTCCTTTTAAAGTCCAAATTTATGTTATTACAAGTGTAATAAATACTTAGTGTGTCAATCAAAAAATAACATGCATTTAATTTCAGATATCCATTGTTTTGATTGTTCATTACATAACAGAAGCAAGTTTTAGAAAATAAATGAGTAAATATTTGAATTCTTTTTAATTTTTACATCAGAAAAGGTTAAAAAAAAAAGGTAATGTTTTCTTTTTGGCCTAATAGGTCAAGATAGTGCGTGAATGGAACAGTCATTGTAATTTTAAAGTTGTTTTGGTGTGCAACTCTCCAAAATTATTTATTTTGTACAAAATAATATTCAATCTGTAATATATATGTTAACTGATGTTGATCCTATGTTATGCTGGGCTTGAAATATGTTATTTTTAATCTTTTTTTTTAAATTGAAACATTTAACTGTTAAAAGAAAAAATACAGCAGCAATGGTAACTGGCAGACTTTCAGCACATTATTTTATTAAAGGAACATCACAATTTCATGTAATTCAATACCTTTGTAAGAATTTGGGTTTAAAGGTTTTTAAAATATTCACACATTTGTCTATGAAACTTGATTCTCCTTAACGTATGCCAGCTGTGTTCTGTGTAATTTGGCTACTTACCTCACTAGGGGTTGCTATGTTGATTATACTGTAGTCTCGAAAAATAGCTCCAGTGTTTAGCTGACATTTATTAGCCCACCATTTCCTGCAAGACCCTAAGTATTAACTGTTAAAACAAAAACTACATTGCAGTACTTGTGTCAACAGTTTTCTCTGTGTTATCTCCATTGCTTTGTAAGGACAAAAAATGACTTACTGACCCTGGAACTAATACATCCTGATGTTATTAGACTTTTTAAAGTATGAGTGCAAAAAAGGAACTCTTGCCATAGGTGGCTAAATATCAAAGATTAAATTTAGATGACATATGTCCTGGATCCTATGTTGGCACAGCTGGGAAACTAGAAAGTTTCCTTTTGAGACAAAGAAACAAAATTACCCATCATCAATGACACCAGCAAGGATCATTTTGCCTTGTCCGCAGGGGGGATAGTTAGCCGAAACAAATGTTTTAAAAGGAATTTGTAGCAGCCTGTATTGACAATTGACTATGCCTGTAATTATCTTTTACCATTACCAATGTAAACAACAGAGAAGAGATTTTATGTTTATAAAATGCTTTAATACTTCGAATTTGAAATTTGTCAGTATTTAAAATATGCCAACAATTTTTGTCACATTTGATGTTTTACATCAGTTTACTTTTACTTGGTGGCGGTGAAGGCTGTAGAGCGGCCATGATGTAAGAAGGGTGGATGATGTGTAGGGCCTTTGTTGGTTCCTGAAAATCATAGGAAGTGCTGCTGAATGGCAGTAAGTATTACATAGAAAAGAAATTGTAAATTAAAAATGTAGACCACTCTAGTAGTAAGTGTACAATATAGCCAGAGTATACATTGTCTACCTTCATAATTAGATAGAAAGATGGTAATTGAGCACAGTGAACAGATTAGCAGAAATTAATCAACTTTAAATAAGATTGTTGTATTTTTGTGCATTTTTTCAACATTAAAAGCAGATTTTTTAAAACCAGGGATCATACAAATACATGTTTAAAAAAAAACTACTATTTGTTCATCATGATTTTTATGTCAAATCATATTTACAAGCACTATTTGCAGTTTATTTCTTGTCATAGTACATCTGTTATAATGGGCTACTTTTAAATTTGTAATGGCTTAATCCCACAATTATAATAATTAGTATAATTTAAGGGTTCTATAATGTTTTCCATTATGTTTCAAAAGATTTTTATACCAACGTAAAGCATTCAGAGGTGTGATTGTTATTTCTTTATGAAACAAGAATATCAAATACTAACTGTAAGCACCGGGTAGGAGTAACATAGTATGGAGTACAAACACATTTAAAGTATGTTGGTAACCAGATAGAAGGTAATCATGTAAGGCACATTTTCACCATAAAATTGTACCCCGTACTCAAAATCACTACAATATGTATTTATTTGTATTAATTAATTTTAGGCGTATAGCATATTTTCAGGCTCATAGAATGTGTGGAGATTTGTTGGAACAACAATCTTCAAGTCACATTCTCAGTATTCTAGACATGTATTATTGGTACTTGAAATAAGGATGAAAACATTACTGTTTTGTTTGTTTCCCACTCTGCTAAATGACATATTTTATTAAAAGGTGAGTGTTTCATAAATAGTTTTTTTTTTTTTTGGTTGTTAAACTGTAAGCCAAACAGGAAATTGGAAATTGGACATTTTGGCCTTAATTATGCATGGTTTTTAATAGAAAAATAAATAAAAAACTGAGGTCAAAATTGATTTATTACAAGAAATATAAAAACACACTGTAGCTTTAATGACTAAGGATTCTTTTCTTCCATAGACTTTAGCTAATCTTTACTTAAAAAATAAAGTGTAAAGCAACAACTGATGAGAAGAATGATCACCAGTTGATTGTTTGTAGTCTTAAAGTACATAGGTCTAGTATTACATTTGTTTGTATTGAACCCAGCAGCTCTTGTGTTTAGAAAATATATTTTCACAATTGAATTGAATATGGTTTGCCATTTTCTGGTTCTGGTTTGGCACTCTTAATTATGAAATACCTGTGACTAAAAATCCACAACAGTAACTTAATTAAAAGTAATATTATTAGCATTATTATAGATAGCATGGTGGTACAGTCATAGCCTTGAAGTCTAAGCATGAAGACTAGGATTTGTGTCTCAGGTGTTCCTGTGTGGAGTTTGCATGTTCTCCTTGCATCCACGTCAGCTTCCTACGGGTGTTTCAGCTTACTCCAAAAGCTCAAAGAAATGTAGGTTTGGTGAATTGGCATTGCTAAATTGGTCTGTATGTTTGTGTGTTCACCTGCAATGGTCTGGTGGCCTGTTCAGGTGGTGCTCCTACTTTGTAACCAGTGATTATTTTGCTAGACTCCAGCTGCTGCGTGATCCTGTCTTGGATAAGCAGGTTAGGATAAAGAATGACTGGATGGATGACTCCCATCTGGAGCAGCTGAATATTACTGAAATAGACATATTAATAGAATGGTGTATAGTAATTGGTTTGTTCAATATGATACACACGTTTTCAAACAATTTCTGAATGCATTATATCTTTCATGGAAGAGCTGACATGCAGTGGTCAGCATTTCTAATAAAATGTTACTGTTTCAAAAGTAAAGATCTCTGATGGCTAATACCTTCAGGAATTATCTGTACTGAACACTTATGCCACCTATCATTTTTATCACAGATATCACTTTTACCAAATAGTAGATAATGACTTTGTGAAATAAACTCTTCATCTATTAATGAAATTATATGCTTTATGAGTTAAATAATTACCTATAGCTACTTAGTAGAAATAATTTAAGCAATGCTGCCTATATACAGTGATCCCTCGCTATATCGCGCTTCGCCTTTCACGGCTTCACTCCATCGCGGATTTTATATGTAAGCATATTTAAATATATATCGCGGATTTTTTGCTGGTTCGCGGATTTCTGCGGACAATGGGTCTTTTAATTTCTGGTACATGCTTCCTCAACGCACGTTGATTTTTTTTTTCTCTTTCAGTACGTGTGCCTTCCCTGTTTATTTGTATATCTCTGCCCTGTCTGTCTCTGTATTACGCAGTGCTCTGTCTGTCTGTGTGTTATGGATCTTGAAAAAAATAAGTTATAAGGACAGTTGTTCATGTTAATTGCAGTCTCAATTGTTAAAAAAATATTTTAAAAGGAGCATCCCACATGAAAATATAACGATCTCATTAACTGACAGTGCATACCAATTTACAAATTTTATGTCCGTCTGAGGTTAAAAAGAAAAAAAAGAAGTAACACTAAATCCCCAGCGGGGAATTGAACTCATGTTTGTGAGGCAGAGGAAAGCTACTCGCTTTGAGAGGCAAATCTTAGCGCGCTACGCCACGGAAGCTGTTGTATGGCGTGTGAAGCTTTTGTGGAAGTGTTTATTTGATCTTAGGAACTCGGGCTTTACACATTCTATAGTTTATGCCTACATTTTGTAACATTTATTACTAAAATATGAAAAAGTTTCTGTTTTAACAATGTGTTTACACAGATTACTGTAGAAACGGTACACACATGGAATGCGTGTGTTCCAAATAACGATGTATTATTTCAAGTCTAAAACTCCAGTTCACTCCCAGACAATCAATCAAGGCATGAGCTGGGAAAAGTGCGTTCACGTTCTAAGTTGGAGGGGGGATGGAATAGCCGGCTGCTGGCAGCTTGTCTTTTATCAGCACATTTAGAGGACAAAAGACGCTGGCGGAGAGGTGTGAACGGATTTAAGAAGCGATTTAAGGTGGGCCGGATCTACAAGTTTTTTCGTAGACTCTGGTAATTCTAGTGTTAATTAATTTACCAAAAATCTGTATCCAACCTAAAAAAATCCAAGTCTTGAACACTTAATGGAAATTACAAAAGGAGGCTTTTCAAAGTATTTTATATCAGTATTAGTATTAAAACACTAGTTTTGGTGTTACTTAGTATCAGATCAAAAGCAGATTCAGTAGTATCATACATCTATCCTGGCAGCTGGAGCAGATACAGACAGAGAAATAGATCTACTGAAAAAGTCATTGTAGCCTAACACAACTTAACATTTTTCAGAGGTGTACTGGAGGAAATGTTTTTCATAATTTAAAAAACATTACAAAAACAGTACAGGTGCCAAATTTGTGGTATAAAAACCCATCCATCCATCCATTTTCCAACCCGCTGAATCCGAACACAGGGTCACGGGGGTCTGCTGGAGCCAATCCCAGCCAACACAGGGCACAAGGCAGGAACCAATCCTGGGCAGGGTGCCAACCCACCGCAGGACACACACAAACACACCCACACACCAAGCACACACTAGGGCCAATTTAGAATCGCCAATCCACGTATAAAAACCCACCGCCATTATTACGAAAAATCAGATGAAGATGGGTGTCTGTTTAGGCATTTAAAGACAGCATATAAGAATTCTGGAGTAGGCTTCCTCTAAGGTAAATGTGATCACATTTTCCTGGTAAACAATACCTGTAGTCACCAAATCAATTGATAGGCTTTTTAACTTTTGTCTTTTCTATATATTTTTGAATGAGTCATAAAATTTTAACATTGACAAATTATATTTATTTTACCTAATATTAGTACTTGGATGAAAATTACTGATGAGCGATGAAGACTAGTAATTAGCAAACCCCCTACGTTCGTAAACTTCACACAAACTCCACAAAGTGAACTGTAGTTAACGTAGAAGAGCAGAACTAGTTTTGAGTGGATCATAATGGTGCAATTGTCTTTTAAGTGTCCCAGAGGGCTAAGGAAGCATCTGCTGACTATGCTGGACCAATTAATGTGGCCAAGAATGTGATCTGAGCTGTGACTCAAACAAAATTTTCAAACATAACGACAACCACAAGCAAAATACAACAAATGGCCACAAACTACTAATAAGTTAAATAAATAAATGATAATATCCATATTACTAACCGAGAATAAACCGTATATGGACGCAGGTACATGGCGATGGGACCATGAGACGTACTGCGCAGGTGCGCGTCTCATACACCGCAAGCGAAGTCTTATCCACCGCGAACGAAGGAGTCATGGCCCAAGAACGAAAGAGCTCAATTAACGTGAATGAGAAATGAAGCAATAACGCGCCCATAGCTAACGACTAACGACACAGCCACACACAAAAGAGGATTCTGCGCTGCACCCCAGAGTCAACCGTGAGGCTACGGAGGCCCCACAGGTCCACAAAGATAGAACGGAAGGTGCAGGCGTCACCGCCATAATGTGAGTGGCACTACTGCGGAGTGAAGGCGCAGGCGTCACCGCCATATTGTGAGTTGCACTACTGCGGAGTGAAGTTAGGAATAATGTGCTGCTTGGGATTGCACAAACCGCTGAATGCTTTACACCAAATTCAAACACAATACAGCTCAACGATACAAAGACGAGCCCGCCTGGATAAGATCAATGAACGCAGGCGCCTACAACGCGCGTCTGACACTGCGGAAGCAAAGCAGGCACGGGTTCAAAACGAACGACCTTGATTGACGGATATACAAACACGAGCCCACCTGGATAAAATCAATGAACGCAGGCGCCTACAACGCGCGTCTGAAATGCCGCGGGCAAAGCGGGCACGGCTCCAAAACGAACGAGCTCAGTACGGAAGGCGCGGGAAAGTACGAAAGGTGCAGGCGTCCAAAACGCGCTTCTGAATAGGACATGAAGCAACAACGTGCCACGAACTCTCCGTATTAAACGTACGGCATCCTCACACGTCCAAACCATATAGCATATGTGAATCACATTACAGTGATGCATTATTAACGGTACAACCACAGAAAACGCTCCGTATTAACAGTAAGTGGAATTATCCATATTACTAACGGTAGACAACGGATAACTAATGGAGTCACGGTCACGGCTCCAAAACGATCCAGCTCAACTAACGGAGCTACAAAAGCGAGCCCGCATGGATAAAAACAATAGATGTAGGCGCCTACAACGCGCGTCTGAAACCGCGGAAGCAAAACTGTCTCGGCTCCAAATCCAAACAGCTCTGCATGAACAAATACAATGTACATAGACACCTACAACGCGCGTCAGAAACTGCGGAAGCAAAGCAGGCACGGGTTCAAAACGAAAGACCACAACTGACGGAGATACAAACACGAGCCTATAATCAATGAACGCAGGCACCTACAGCGCGCGTCTGAAATGCCACAAGCAATGCAGGCACATATCGCATACATTCATCAATGTATTTCGGGTTACGCCGACAGTAATCTCTTTCAAATCTATTTCGGGTTACCCAAGACCAGGGGTTGGCGAGCGAAGCGAGCAGGGGTTGCGGAGCCCCCTAGTAATAATAATATTGCGCTCATACTTTCTAACATTGGGGCACACATTAACCATAACATGAAGAGGAGGTGTGGGATTGGCTCATTCCATTGTTTGAAGTCAAGGCTATGAGCATAACTGGAATGTCTTTTTTTATTGCTGATCAATCTGTGCAGATACTTATAAATTTTATTTACTCTCACTGGTAAACAATAATAATAACAAAAGTCTTAACAGCACTTACAGAATTTCAAAAGATCTCTAGTCTCAGAATTAATCTGTATAAAAGTATACTCTTTCCAGTGAATTTTCAAGCATACAATATCAGATTGGACACCTTTCCTTTTATTATTGCAGATCAGTTTAAATACCTAGGGGTAAACATCACAAGTAAACACAAAGGTCTTTATCAACAAAATTTTGCCGTCTGTATGGAAAAAATTTAAGCAAGACTTGCATACATGGTCAACCCTTCATCTCACTCTAGCTGGAAGAATTAACGTTGTTAAGATGAATATTCTTCCTAAGCTTTTTTTATTTCAAAACATTCCAATATACATCAATAAATCATTTTTAAGCAATTAGATTCAACAATAACCTCATTTATTTGGAACTCAAAATACCCACATATCCAAATAACGACCCTACAAAGACCTAAGGCAGAAGGTGGCATGGCTCTATCCAACTTTCAGTTTTATTATTGGGCAGCAAACATGCACGCTATAAAAACCTGGACACAAATAGATGAACATACACAGGCTTGGTCCGCAATAGAAGTAAAATCCTGCAGTGCTTCTTTATATTCCTTGCTTTGTGCTCCAATAAATGCAAGTTATCGGCAATATACTAATAACCCAATTGTGCTTCACTCACTCAGGACATGGAACCAATGTAGAAAGCATTTTAAGATGGAGAATCTTTTATCTGTGGTACCCCTGCAAGAGAACCACCTCGTTCAACGCTCACAAACATATGCAGTTGGATAGAGATCTTTATATATACATCTTTGCATCCTATGAACAATTACATTCCAAATTTAACTTTCCAGCTACACATTTCTTTCACTATCTTCAAATTAGGAACTTTGTTAAACAGAACCTTCCCAATTTTCCTCATCTTACACCCTCCTCCATGGCGGAAAAAATATTGCTCAGTTTCGAGGACTTAAACACCATCTCTGCAACATATAAAATTATTTTACAGTCCCTCCCTTTCAAAGATCCAAGAAGAGAATGGGAAAAAGATTTCTTAATCAATATATCAGAAAAGGAGTGGAAAATAGCAATACAGAGAATTCACTTAACCTCCATATGCGCAAAGCATACAATTATTCAATTCAAAATTATATATTGAGCACATCTGTCTTGCTTAAAACTGTCCAAAATGTTTCCAGGGCAAGATCCAATCTGCAAACGCTGCAATCAAGTTCTAGCCTCACTGGGTCACATATTTTGGGCCTGCACCAAATTAACATCATTTTGGACCAAAATTTTTAAGTGCCTCTCAGACAGCCTTTGTGTCACAATCCCTCCTAACCCATTAACAGCTGTGTTTGGTGTTCTTCCAGATGGGTTTAATTTGGAGAAGGACAAACAAACTGTGATTGCATTCACTACACTTTTGGCACGCAGACTTATTTTGCTAAACTGGAAGAATCCTAATTCTCCTCTTTTAAGTCAGTGGGAAACCAATGTTTTATATTATTTGAAATTGGAAAAAAATCAGGTTCTCAGTTAGAGGATCTGTACAGAACTTTTTCAAAACCTGGCAGGATCTAATCAATAATATTTTAGAATAAGCTCTTAAAGCACCAACGAAGCAATTCTCTCCGCATTTTTTTCCTCTTCTCCATTCATCTCTATTGCCCTATTAAACTAATCAATTTAGGTATGTTTACAAGCTTCAAGGTTTACCCCATTGGCCATGCTCTCTTTCTCAGGGGTGGGGGTCTATCTGTTTTCAATCCTATTATTTGTAAAAACTGATCTGTTTGTATGGAATGATTAAAATTAATAAAATTAATCTAACATGGATAGGGGGAGTGATCTTTAAAGGCTTACTTTGATTCATAGCAGTAGCATATGTAAATAGCCTTGTATCCTCGAGTGAGAAAGCGAGCATAGGGGGATTAGTGATATGTATTGTGGCAGTATTCTCATTATGGTCAACTGTTTTATCCGTCATATGAAAGCACTGCAAGTCTCTTTTTGAGTTCTTGATATTTTAGCTATATCCAGGTGATTTGGTTTTGAGAAAAGGTCAAAAGACTGAAGGCTTTAATTAATTGCAACAATGTAGCCGTCAGATATTAAAATATTGTGATGGACAGACAGGCAAGGAGAAAATAGTGCTTTTTATCCTCTAATTAGCAGTAGTAGTACTGTTAGGTTGATTTTCTCAAATTTGATACAAACAGGTGGAAAGTTCTGAAACATATGCTTAAACAGTAAGCTCTAAACTTGATGTGCAGGTCATTTTCTATAAGAGTGCAGTTGCTCTAAATGCCCATTCTTGGCACAGTATGTTAACTCTGTAATTGAAAAGTTCTAACACATTCTTTGTCTATGAATGTTCTTGTACTTGACATTCAACTCTATGTACTTCAATTTACAAATGATTCTCATTTAGAATCCAGTATTCTTAGTTCAAATAGCGGTTGTAAAGTGGTGTATAAAGACAACCAACAACATTTATTCATATAGCACGTTTTCATACAAATTATGTAGCTCATAGTACTATACAAGATGAAGAAAGAAAAATATAAAAATAAGATTAGGCAATACTAAATAACAAAGAATAAAGTAAGGTCCGATGGTCAGGAGGAGAGGAAAAAAAAAAAAAACAAAATCTGCAGAGGTTCTGAGGCCATAAGACTGCCTAGCCACCACTAGGCATTCTACCTAACATAACTTATCTAAATCAGTCGTTATTGTTTTCATGGTTCATGTGGAGGAATTAGATGATGCTGGTCATTTGGACATCAGGCCTTCAATCCATCAATGTAAGGACTGCATGGTGCCTTGGTCAGGTAGTGGTGGCACAGAACACCACCACAGAAAACCGGAAAAAGAACAACAGAGAAAGTAGGGGTTAGTACAGATCACAGAGACATGATAAAAATAATAATTAAATGCATATGCAGAATATCAGGGTTACACTAAAATGAAGCTATAAAAAAGCCATATTAAAATAATGGGTTTCTTGCAGTTTTTTTAAAATGGTCCAACGTATTAGCCTGGCAAATTTCTATCAGTAAGCTATTCCAGATTTTAGGTGCATAACAGCAGAAGGCTGCCTCACCACTTCTTTTAAGTTTAGCTCTTGGAATTATAAGAAGACAGTCATTTGAACATCTAAGGTTACGATTTGGAGTGTAAGGTGAGAGGCATTCCAGAAATATAGGATGGTGCGAGATTATTTAAAGCTTTGTAAACCATAAGCAGTATTTTAAAGTCAATTCTAAATGGTACAGGTAACCAGTGTAGTTACATCAAAACTGGAGAGATGTGCTTGGATTTTCTTTTCCTAGTTAAGATTCTGGCATCTACATTCTGCACTAGTTGCAATCGCTTGATGTCTTTTTTGGGTAGTCCTGAGAGGAGTGTGTTACAGTAATCTAGTCAGCTTAAAACAAAAGCGTGAACTAATTTTTCAGCATCTTGCAAAGTTATAAGGGATATAATTTTTGCTATATTTCTTAACTGAAAAAATGCTGTCCTAGTGATCAGATTAGTCAGTGTTACAAAATTTAGGTCAGGGTCAATAATTACCCCTAATTTTTTAACCTGTTTATTGATTTTTAAGCCTAATGGATCAAGTTTATTTCTAATATCCTCATTATATCCATTTTTGCCAATCACTAAGATTTTTGTTTTCTCCTTATTTAGTTTGAGAAAATTACTACTCATCCACTAAAAAACAAAAGTAAGACATTACATTGTGACTCTATTCATACAGTAAATATGAAAACAGAGAATCTATAAATGCCCCATGGTGCTTTGCGAGGCCAGCATAGAATTACAGAGCTGTAGCATTCGTGCACAGAGCTGGCATGCATATTTTAAGTTTACTCCACCTGACATTTTGTGTTGCTACCCGATCTGCTTATCTTTTTCTGTCACTACTACACCTGGATTTGTACCTCATGTGTGTTTTCATTTGAGGGGTACATTAGAGGACTATAATGAGAATATAATAAATTGTTCTGCATAAGTTCATTATACATTATGTTTTCACTTCTGGATTGTGCCTTGCTATCTACCGCAAACTGGTACACATATTGGAGGCACTGTTGGGGAATGTTGCATTTAAAGTAACTTAGTTACATTACTCACTACATACAGAAAAAAAACACTATGTTCTATAGTTACTTATTATAAAATTTAATGCATTATAAGCAGTGCATTACTTTTGTGTTACTTTTTCTTATTTTGAATGAAAAACTGCACATGTGAAATGGTGAGCATTTGTTATTGAATCCTAAGCTGATATATGAATCTTCATGAAAATCATCAGAACAATTTGATAATTGTGTATTATAAATAAGTTTAGTCCTTCATGTGCTGTGAAGTAAATAAGGTCAGTCTCTTTTTTCCATCCCCAAATAGAGACTCTAAAAATTAGCTATGAAAAAACTGATCACTATGCAACCAGATCACTCTATTTCAAAATATCCATAGTGAATAGCTGGATTAAAATGAAACTGATACTTTATTTATAGGTTTCTGTTTTTTTTAAATAACAAACTTCAATATCCAGCTATCCACACAACAGGATTTGTGAGTGTACAAGCAGTGGCAAAGAGATCAATTTCAAATGTACCTGGAAATATATTTGTCTGTTGTTAATTTATGAAACTGCACAAATTATATACAGTTTAAACAGACTGTGTGTAGTTTTGTTTGGCATTCAACTCACACTATCAATTTGCTCTCCATTTAATTTGGCTACAAACACTTTCAGTTCCATGTGTAAAATACTGAAGAGCTAAGTAGTCTGTCATAGACAAGGTAAGAGAGTGAATATGAAATTATTAATTTAGGAAAACCTTTTCTTAATAGGTTGCCATAGTGGCACATTGTCCTGCGTTCTGATCACGTTTGGTCACTGTCCTTGTGGAGTTTGCAGTTTTTTCAGTGTCTTTGTAGTATTTTTCCACATCCCAAAGATGTGTAGGCTGGTGAAGTTACAGTTCTAAACTGACCCTAAAGTGTACATGAGTGAGCTGTGTGATGAAATGGCACCTTGTCCAGAGCAGGTTTCTGCCTTGAGCCCACTCCTGCCAGGATGGAGTCTACCCTCAACATCCCAGATCCACTCCTGAATTGGATTCAAATGGGTTTGTAAAGTTCAGGTTTAGGAGTTTGGTCAGCATGCTTTCTAGAAGTAAAAACATTTGCATTGAAATCAGTTTCACAGGAGTTAAACTTAACTTTTGCAAAGTGTGACATTTCTCGTAAATAGTCCATCTATTCTAAATGTCAACATAGTGAGTAAAATGTACCCAATATAAATGGATTATTATTATTATTATTATTTTTTAATAATCAGAGTTGACTATGTTATAGTTTGTATGAGTGGTCTTTACTTGTACGGTATTTATCAATTTCAAATTTTCTGATCTTAAGACTGCTCTTCAGTTGTTGCTTCTGGTATCCATGTGCCATGCTAGTATTTGCTTCAGAGCTTTGGTATATTTTTTCATGTAAAAGATGAGTTATAGAGCTATAGGCAGAAGTTAGCACAAAATCATGAAAATCTGGACTTGGCAGTATCTTCTTCTTTCCTGCAAAGACAAAGAGTCATGTTCTAACATATGGGTCCCAACCGACTTTCCAGTGTGTTTTAGTTTATTTATTCAGCAGTGATCATTTATTTTTTTTATCAGTGAGTTATAGTAAATACAAACACTAAAAATTAACAAAGCTACGATTAAATATTGATTGATTACAAAATTAAAGTCTGTGCCATTTACAGTAAATGCAGTAACAATAAGTTATTTTTATAAATGTCAGAACTGCATTAAAACATATTTTTTTTAAACATAATCACCACTGTGACATGCATAGAGGTAAATGACACAACTGATGTATAATGTCAATGCTAGGTAATGTGTGCACATATAGCCTGATTATTATTTAAAATCACTCAAAGAGCACATTTAAAAATTTGCATTTTATGTTCTCATTTAAACATGTGCATGAAGAAATAAATTGAAATTGGAAATTTGCATATATACACATAAATTTTCATATACATATATATATATATATATATATATATATATATATATATACACATGGGCGGCACGGTGGCGCAGTGGGTAGCGCTGCTGCCTCGCAGTTGGGGAATCTGGGGACCTGGGTTCGATTCCCGGGTCCTCCCTGCGTGGAGTTTGCATGTTCTCCCCGTGTCTGCGTGGGTTTCCTCCGGGCGCTCCGGTTTCCTCCCACATTCCAAAGACATGCAGGTTAGGTGGATTGGCGATTCTAAATTGGCCCTAGTGTGTGCTTGGTGTGTGGGTGTGTTTGTGTGTGTCCTGCGGTGGGTTGGCACCCTGCCCGGGATTGGTCCCTGCCTTGTGCTTTGTGTTGGCTGGGATTGGCTCCAGCAGACCCCCGTGACCCTGTGTTCAGATTCAGCGGGTTGGAAAATGGATGGATGGATGGATATATACACATACATGTATTTACATACACACAATTTTTTGTAATTTTTTTTTAAATCAGTTGGTATACAGGTAGGTTAAGTAACTGGCTAAGGATCAAACAGTGAACATGAATTACAGAATAAATATTGGACAGGCATGTTGTGGTTTAAATCTTGTCTGTTATTCTACTGCAGCATTGCCTGTTATTTCAGTATCTGGTCTTTTGCCTTTTATGCAGGAGTGTAACATCAGTTAAACTGTCCAGTGAACATTTTGAATGAAATTCTGTATGGTTCCTTTTCTGGAACTTTTTAACTATATTAGATAGTATTGCCGTTTCTCTTTTAAAAAATGTTAGTGAGATAAATTCATCATAAGTTTTTTTTTGTTTTAAAACCATCACAAATTGACGATTTTGAAATATAGTATAGAAAGACCTTAAGTCTGCGCATATTGAGATTGATTACACTTAATACTGTTTGGATAGGTACACATATTTTGAAATCCAGTCTGAAAGTCCATTTTTGATTTCAAAAGAGCATTTTTTGGTCCAAAAATAAGCTTAAATAATGAAAGGAACAAATAATTCCTTATTAAATATTTAAGCAAATAAGTAAGGAGTCATGTTTTAAGACTGGTTGGGGATATGGACTGTATGGTCAGCACCCTCATGAATTTGTTTCTTTGAAGCCTCCTGAGGTCTGTAGTATGATAACATATTACTAGAGCTACAGAGAACTAAAATGCATTAAAAAGACAAAACTAAATTTGTGCCACTTCAAAGAGACTAATGATTTAACTTAATATTTTTGCAAAGTCCTTTAAGTAGTTCCTTAAGTGAAACCAGGTTTCTCTGTTTCTGGTATTAACTGCATTGCTAGTGACTTCAGAATTTTTCTAGATATTTTTCAAGGTATCAATGGCTACATTAAATTTAAAAAATGGCTTTAAAATATTTAAGCACAATGAAATTTGCAAGTCCAGTTTCATATTAAACCCTCTGAAGGTTAAACGAAAAAAACCTTAGAGATATGAATGAATATTAATTGTCTGAAAATGTATTTCAAAGGACAACAAAATGCATCTATTCAATTCAGATAAGTTTTTGTTGCTTAACTAATTTACATCACATACCTGTATGTCATACAGTATGGTAAGTTTGGTTAAATTTGAAAGTACAGTAAATATCAAGAGTGAAATTCCAGAATGTGCTTGGAAGAGTGTGGCTGATCTAACACACAAAGAGAGAGAGAGAGAGAGAGAGAGAGAAACAACATTTATTTATATAGCACATTTTCACACATGAATGTAGCTCAATGTGCTTCGATATAACAATGGCTAAACAGAGTTACAAAACAAAAGTAAAACCTAGAGAAATTGTTTATAAAAAGGTTACATGTTACAGTCATGGAAAAGAGGAAAACAATCTCCAGCCAGCCGGATACGGGAGAAAATAAACCTCTAGAGGTTTTAAGCACAAAATATCACCCAGCCCTCTCTTGGCATTCTACAGCCCATAAACATGTCACCATCATGAGGATACTCTTGTGGAAGTTTCTTCATCTTCCCACAATCTCAGGTAGCCAAGCATACTTTGACCAGGTGGTGGCCACCACCCAGCACCAGAAAAAAACATAATACACAAAAGTAGTCATTAAACAGTAAATATAGGAACAAACTGAAAATAAGAAAACATCTGCCTTTTTGGATATGGGTAAGAATCATGCTTTATCACAATACCTGAATCTCTCAGGATGTTCATACAATTTCACATATTATCTTGTAGGAGATTAATTTGCTTTGTCATTCCTGAAATTCTTTTCTTAATTTTCTTTAGTTTAGTTTTATTTGCTCCAAAATGTATGCATTACAGAAGAAGGTATATGATGACAAACTTAGGCTTCAGTTAAACAAACTACAAGATTTAAAGACGTCATAAAGTTGCTCCTAATATACTGTGCATGTACAAACAAATCCTTGGCAGAATTGCTAAGTATTAGATTGTTAGTGTAATTAGATTATAAATGACAGATTTATTCAAGAAGAATACACTGTATGTGAAGCCCTTTGAACAAAATTCAAATATTAGGTCTTAAATCATTAGTGTGTTCAAGAAGTAAATTAACTAACCATTTTTGTAGGTGTTAATAAGAGGTTGCTTCCCCATTTAGCCTTAGGGCAGTCTGAATTACCAGGGTATAACTCAACAACAAGATGTATAAAATACTGGATAAGGATATTTGGTCATGTTGACCAATAAGTGTCCTGTAGTTACAATTAGTTAGTGGTGTATCTGTCGTCTGGATGCTCGTTTTCATATTCCTAGTACCATTATATGACTTTCCTAGCCTTGTGGTGTAAAATATTACTGGCCTGGAAATCCTATTCAGAGTAATACTCTGCTACCATGAAGGTTCTGCTATTCTGTGATATTCAAACATTTTTCTGTTAGTATCAAGAAATCCAGTGTATTATAAATCAACTGATACATTACAACTATGCAGTGTTTTTATGTTCCTGTAGTATTTGTTTTCTTTAGATCACTACAACCACACATTTTTTGTTTTCAAAGTCTTCTGCATCATTGGCTGGGGTATCCTTTCCTTGATTATGTATGAAGTCTTATTGTTGTGCTTGCATAGCTCTAAGACTGGACTCCATGTTTCATTCAGTAAAAGTAGCGTGAGCCTCCATTAATAATTTCTTTCTGACCATTTCTGTTAAGATTTCCATTAGCTGAATGGTTCTTAGATCTTTGTCATTCTTGATACACTCACAACACTATCAGATTGCTTTTCCAAATACACTCATCCTGCTGTCCCAGCACACACTGTGATGCTGCGTTCCAACTCACTTAAGTGTTTAGGCTTCCCATTCACTATGTAATAAAGTGCCCACTTATTGTGCATCCAAAGTAATTATCATTTTTAACATGTATTTGGCTGATTATTTTGCAAGAGTATGAAATTACAATTATTTACTTATATACTGGGTATTTTACAGTAGAAGCAATAGCAGGTTAAGCAGGTTACTCAGATTCATAGAGTAAATTAAATTTGGATTGAACTGATAAGACTAACTTTTAAAGTCTAACACACTAACCACAACACCGTACTTCTGGTCATTTAGTTGGCATTTTGGGTTGAAACAAGATGTTGAAACAATATATTAATATTGTGCAACTTAACCTCCTGCCTTATGTAACTGACAATATGAAATCCTGGTTCAAACCAACATATTCTTGTATTTACAGGAAAAGCCGTATCAGTGTACTGAGTGTAACAAGGCTTTCAGCCAGAAGCGAGGTCTAGATGAGCACATGAGGACTCACACTGGAGAAAAACCATTCCAATGTGACGTAAGTCTCAAATAAATGGGGGTTTGGGAAGGGATGGTATTTATGTGTTATCATTCTTGTCAAATTCACTGATTCATGACAAATAAAAAGTCAATTCTATGAGGACTTTTCCTTTATCCTCTCCTAGCTACAAATTATTCATCTGTGGAATGAACAATTTCTTTAAATGGAAAACATACATTAGCATTTCCTTTTTCAAATGAGAAGTTTGATTGTGATAAACCAAGACCGCATAAACAAAATATATCTGCTTATTAAACACTTCAAATTATATTCAATGGCTGTGCTGCTTTTATGTTTATCACTGATTTGCTAACACTGCAAAAGAACACACCATCATAGATTCATTCTTGTCCAGTGAATGTCTGTCATTAACCAGTCTCCTTAATATGCCAGTCAGTGGTTGCATAATACTTATAATTCGTGTCATCCATTTTGACTGATTTCTGAAATAAAAAGCGTTCAATATGAACAAAAAATGCTGAAAACATTTAACATATTTATTATCTGAAACATATGCTTTGCTCTACAGACTAGATACTTCCAGCTGAGTAGAATATCTCTGGTTCGGTACTCACTTAAAATATGGAACAGTACAGGACACACACAAAGTTGATGGTGTTGCACCTTACAAGGCAATCATAGTTTTTCCACGGCCTATAAACTATATACTTAGTATATGAAATGGTATTTGGCCTTTATATATTATCTATATACTGTACTGTATTGTACTTTGAGCAGCTTTTTAAAGCTGATCCTGTGGCTAGGACATTGGATATTTCTGGGTCCACTGTTCTTGAGGCTGATCCTCCAATTAGCTGTGAACCACCCAGTCTCACTGAGATTACCCAGGTGGCGAACCAGGTGAGAGTAGGGAAGGCTGCAGGGGTCTGTGGTATCCGGGATGAACTTCTCCAGGCTGGTAGTAAGGCTGTCCTCCTGGCATTGCAAGAAATCTTTGCTTCCATTTGGGAGACAGGCATCATCCCAACTGACAGGAAAGTGAATGGTGATCACCTGGATTACGACAACTACAGGGGGGATAACACTGCTCTCGGTGCCGGGTAAAGTCCTTGCTACAGTTGTCCTCAATAGGATCCGTGATCACTTGCTCACATACCAGCAACCAGAGCAGTCTGGTTTTACACCTAAGAAGTCTATCATCGACCACATCCTGGCACTGTGGGTTCCCATTGAACACAAACATGAATATCGGTTTCTTTGCAGCCTTTGTCGATTTTTGTAAAGTTTTCGATTAAGTTGATGGCACATCCTGAGTCTTTGCGGGATCCCCTCAAGGTTTCTGGATATCATGGCCAACCTGTACTCTGGTACTGTGACTGCTGTGCAGAGTGGAGACAGAACCTCTGCGTTTTTTTCTTGTTGATTCTGGGGTTCGTTAGGGGTGTATTCTTGCTCCTGCTCTGTTCAATGCTTGCATGGACTGGGTGTTGGGCAAGGTCATGGGGTCCAGTGGCTGTGGGGCATCTGTTGGCTAAGAAAGATTCACTGATCTTGACTCTGCCGATGATGCTGTGATGTTCGTGGAGTCAATGGAGGCTCTGATCAGAGTGCTCGAGAGACTGAGCGAGGAGTCCATGTGTCTGGGTTTGTGAGTGTCCTGGATAAAAACCAAGATCCAGGCCTTTAATGAACAATTAAACACAAGCATCAGCAGTGTGTCTGTCTGCGGAGAGAGCATCGATCTTGTCGAGAGGTTTGCTTTCTTCAACGGTGACATTCATGTCTCTGGTGAATTCAGTAGATGGATTGGGAGAACATGGGGGGGGTCATGAGGTCGCTGGAGAGGGGTGTGTGATGCTCCTAATACCTATGCAAAAGGACAAAGGTCCAAGTGTTTAGAGTCCTAGTGCTTCCTGTCTTGCTATATGGTTGCGAGACATGGACGCTATCCAGTGACCTGAGACAAAGTCTGGACTCCTTTGGTACTGTGTCTCTTTGGAGAATCCTTGGGTACCGCTGGTTTGACTTTGTGTCGAATGAGCGGTTGCTCATGGAGTCCTGAATGAGGCACATTACCTTCATTATGAGGGAGCGTCAGTTACGGCACTACGGCTATGTGGCATGATTCCCAGAGGGTGATCTGGCTCACAGGATCCTCATTATTGAGGACCTGGCTGCGGCAGATAGAGTGTCATTTCCGGAGGGTGGGACTGGGCCGCGTGTCTGCCTGGGGGGTTGTCAACAAGGACACTGAGCTGTTTCATCGTTGAGGGGTGCGGCAACATGCTGTACCAGTGCATACTCCCCGACCTGACCTGTATTGTCATCCTTTGAACAACTGTGCCTTAAGTATACCCTTTCATCAAATCATATTTTTTTTTGCTAAATACATTTATATAGCTCTTGCTAAAAGAAACCTTTCAAACCTTCTCTGCTGCAGAAATCATTCTTTCCAGCTGCAATAAAAACATAGGTAGTACTGTACCTCCAGACTATGCAAATGTTTTTTTGAAAAAGTACACCTCTAGATAATCTGAGATAGAACTGGGAAAAGGACCTTTCATAATGATTTTCATAAACTGGATGAATGTCAGTCCAAGTAAGATACAGTATGCTCTTCTACTTTCCATACAATGAAATAAATAAATATTTTTCAAATTCAAACGTAACATCTGTATTGTCATCCCTTATTAACAAGCTGGTGCATTACAACATCTTGTTAATTTGAAAGAGAGAACACACAACAATTTGTATTATTTATTAGTGACCAGTATTTGTTAAGGAAATGGTATCCTAAAAACCTAGGGTTTTCTATACTGAGTATCGTGAGTAGGCTGTCATTCTTTCATGATGAGATTAAATCCTATACAATCGATATTGTTCATTTCAAAATATTCATACGGAAAATAATATCACTTAACATGGTAAACAAAACCCAATTATGGAGCAGTAATTTACCAGTCATTGTGCTTTTAGTATGATATATGGAACAGTTAGAGAATTAATGATGCTATAATGATTTAAACAGATATTTGGCAGTTATGATTTCTGTAGTCTTTTATAGACACCAACAGCTTTTCCTTAATTTAGAGGTTTTCATCTAAAGTTCACTGACTGTCCTTGTCTATAATTAGATGCTTTGTTTAAGCAGATGATTTTAGCAGCTTTTTTCCTATTTCTGCATTCATTGTGCCATCCCAGAAATAATCTAACATGATTGGTTTTATTTTTCCAAAGAATTTATGCATTTTTTTGTTCATAAGTTGGTCATTTCCCTTTTTTGCAACATACATTTCTTTTCACAAAACCCATTTTCCATGTACAGCTCATACATTGTGCATATTTAAAAAAGGTAAGACACAGAATGAAAATTAGGTAAAGGAAAACCTACACAACATCAAATGAAGTACAAACTCCATGCAAAATATATAGAGAGTTATACTATGTACAATATTTACAGTATAATGTGCCTATGATTGATTGATACAGTCTGAAAGATCCATATACAGTTTACTGTGTGTGAATCCTGTCCTGCAGAGTTTTCTTTTTCCTTTCTACTGATTTGGGTGACTATTAGTGACTTCTGCCATCTTACATTTTAGGAAATGTTTCTCAGTATCTTTTTATTATTCTTTTCTCTTTCTCATGTTTTGTCTTTTCACTCCATTGATTCTCCCTGTCTGTTTCTCAGAGTCTCAGTCTACTACCAGGTCCACATACTCCTGATTATTTAGCTTTTAATTCTTGCATTGAGAAGGAGCCTTTTGCACGTATTGAGGAGTATGTATGCCTTGGTATTAGAGAGAAATGTATTGTTGTACTGTTGTTTAAGAAGACTCTTGTCTCCTTCTACTGTACTGTCTACAGTGCTCACTAAATTATAAGGAGCTTAATTTGTTTTCTCTGTATATACAGTATGTGTGTGTAATGTGCCCTCCACAATTATTGGCACCCCATGTAAAACTTAGTAAGAATGGCTAGAAAAGTCACTGTTTGCCGAAGAACCGTCATCTTGCACTGAAAATATGAGAAACATTTGACTTTTAATTGAAACAAGTTCATTCAAAGAAAAAACAAAGCCCTCATCAAGAAATAAATATTTTTAACAAAAACACATGTGCCACAATTGTTGGCACCCTTGGAAATAATTACTCATTTTTATAGGGGGTGCCAATAATAGATAGATAGATAGATAGATAGATAGATAGATAGATAGATAGATAGATAGATAGATAGATAGATAGATAGATAGATAGATAGATAGATAGATAGTGTAGAGCATATATCTATCTATCTATCTATATATATATATATATATATATATATATATATATATATATATATATATATATATATATATATATATATATATATATATATATATACAGCTCCCCAAACCCAGTGGTGCAGCAGTTTTCCCTACTCCCTGCTACTGAGCACAATACAAAAGCACCAGAAGTAATGCTCAGTTCATTCTTTCTTTTTCTCCTCTCTCTTTCTGTAATTGTGTAATGGTTATGTAGAAAATAATCAAAATAGACTAAGAATATAATGAGTTGTGACTTTCAGTATCATGTTGCCTCATAGATGAAACACCCATTTAGAAACTGGAAATAATGTTTTCATTTCCCATGGGCATTTTTCACAGGTTTGTGACCTCTCCTTCAGTTTAAAGAAGATGTTGATTCGGCACAAGTTGACTCATAATCCGAACAGACCTATGGCAGAATGCCAGCTCTGCCACAAGAAGTTTACCAGAAATGATTACCTCAAAGTCCACATGGAGAATGTGCACGGGGAAACGGACAGTTGAAACAGAAGTGAGAGTGAAGCAACTTGTCGGCTGATACTGTAACATTGCATAACAAATCTCAACATATGGAGTGCTCTTTATGACTTTTGTAGGTGACCCTCCAAATTTATTTTGAATCAGAAATTCACTGTATGGTGCCATGATATACTGGCATAATGCAGATTTTATAAGGTCTCGCATCCTTTTTGCCACTTTTTCAAACATCTTTTGGATACATATGTTCAGTATTATTTCAGAGTAGTTATTAGTCTTTTTCAATAATTTGTTTAATTTGTTTCAAGCATTGACATATTTTAAGTAACTTGTTTTACCTCTTAGGTTTACCAAGTTATTCCCAACAGAAAAGAAGATAAGCAAGAGTTTTAACCCATTAATTGATTAACTTATCTGTGCGTAAATGAGTGCAGAAAAAGAAGTGCACAGCCACTGCAAAATGAGTATGTGATTCCTATTCATCTTAGAAAATTTTAAACCGGACAAAAACCAGCCCACATCCCATGAATGTCAAAGACATCTTACATGAGCAAAATTAGTTGTTTCTGACATTTTTGCAAGTTTGAAATAAAAAAAATATTCTTTCTGCATCAGAATAGCATTTTCCTTACAATACAGAAGTTGCTGTTGTTTATTAGCATAAGAAAATCTCAAATATTAATAACATGTACGAACTTTGTAAATGTAGCAAAATTAATTTAAACATAAAACTGCCTATATTGTTTATTTAAGGAAAATGACCATAACTGGAGGCTTGAAAAATGTAATTTCTAGATAAAGCAATGAGACATTCATTTTTATAACCAATACTGTGTTGAGCGTACCCAGTGTCTGTCCCTACAGCATCAGGTAGAAAACAGAAATCAATCCTATTTAGGATGGCCTTGTATCACAGGGCACACCCACTCAAACCCATTCACGTCAGGTCTGTTTAGAGTCCATCTTGTATGACTTTGGATGTGGAAGGATAATCAGAATGACTATTTATTACAAAAAAAAAACACACAAAGACATCGAAGGAACATGTAAAATTCACAAAGAAACAGCTGTTCTAGCTACTGCGCCACTATGTCTACGCAGTCTTCACCTTCCATTATATTTACCGTACAATCAATGGCTGCTTTAATTTAGGTAAACTTCTCTTGTACCAGGTTGGACCCTCTTTTACCCCTATATCTCCTGAATACGTTGAAGAGTGGATTTATAAAGGTGGTGGAAGAATTTTTTAGGGATTTCAATCCATGCTGAGTCGGTAGCATCACATACTTTCTCCAGATTTTTTGGACACACATTCATGCTATAAGTTATCTCATCCTAGAGGCACTCTGTTTATGGTAGGCCATTGGAGTAAACTGAATTCAGTTTCACATATGAAGAACAGGTTTGAGACTATGCATGCTTTGTGACATTGTACCTTGTCATGCTGGAAATAACCTCTAGAAAAAGGACAAGCTGTGGCTCAACAATGGAAGTGCATGGTCATCAACAATTTCTGGGAACATGTTTTGTAGCACTGAAGAGGACTAAGGTGGGCCATCTACATGTCACAGCAGGAAAAGAGATTTGTCAGAGCAGGCTACATATTTACAATCTTAAATCATACAGATTTGGTGATTATGTAACCACCTTAGCTTTATCTTTCTGTTCTTGCTGACAGGAGTAGAACATGGCTTGGCCTTTTGTTGATGTAGCACATCCAGTTCAAGGTCAGATATGTTATGGATTCAGAGATGTCCCTTTATATGAAATTGTTGAGCTGTTATATCCATTTTTATGATATTGTTATGTCAACTCGTAAGAACTGTAAAACCTGTTTTTTCCGATTAAACTTTGTTTTCAATAAAATGCTTCAGTTTAAGAGACTATATTTTGAAAGCTTACTTTTTCAGGCTTTATTTACACATGTGTTTTTTTAATTTTTCCTGGTGTAGAAAAGGTTTTAATTTTTTTTCCATTTAATATTTGTGTGTTACACTGCCATTTTGGAAGTTTTGCATGTGGATAATAGGTTGCTAAAACACCTTGCCTGGTTGCTAAGGACCATTTCCCGAAAGGCACCAAAATTCACATCCCAAAGACTCATTTCTAAATATCAATACAGAACCAGTAGTCCAGTGTTCAAGATTATTGATTGGACCTGTGAACAAATGTGGTTTTGTGATTTAGGTACTGGCATTCTGCTTTACAATTCATAGCTTTCTCGTTTCAACTCTAGTAAACAACTTGGTGCAATTCTTGTTTGACTGTAATAACTGTACGTAATTTAGCCCTCTGGTTCTCACAGCAAATCATAGTATCTTGAGAAACCTGCTTGGTTTTTGGTTTCTTTGCCAAAAGACTTGCACAGAGCCTGCTTTGTTACTAATTACATCTTAACAGTTGCTGTCACTCTTATTCTAGTCGTTAGGCTATTCAAAGGGGTCAGCTGGAGATAAGGATTGGTGATTAGCATCTTTGCTGCAGTCCAGCAGAGCTGCTTCAGGTTTTCACAACTGCAGACCACTCTGTCCATTTCTCTCTGACTTCAAGTTGTTTTTGACCATAAAGTTGATGCTCGTGCGTTTTTATTTAGTGCACTATTCTTTATTAAAGAGTATAGAGACTGTAGTGCATGAAAATCGCAAAAGGCAGCAGTTTCTAAGATGCTAAAACCCAGTCTGTTACCAATGATCATACCACATTCAGTTCCAACAATAACATTTCTCAACTTTTTTTTTTTGTTATTGAAAATTATCAATTATCTATTAATTTTGTAACTTTGTACTCTGAAACCCCTTATGAACTATAATTGGAGGCAGAGTAGCCATTGCTTGAGAATAAGGACTGAAAAAGCAGGGTCATATACAAGACAGAAAAGTGGGATGAATCTTGAAATTAACATCTTGTATAAAACTGGTCCAGCCTGTTTTGTGATGTTGTTAAAACTATATAGGGACTTGTTTTCAGGATCCAATCCTCAACTAGCTATCCTGCACTTTCTATAAAACCTGATATTAGGAACATTTTTTATACTGGAGATTGGGGAATTGATTGACAAAGGTAATGGTCTTTTTCACCATCTAAATTGGCTTAAATATTTCCGATGTCATGGTTTACAAGACTGACAATAAGGGAATTAGAGCAATGCAAATTTTCAAAATGGGACATCACTGAAATATTTTACTAATTTAATACAGAGGAAATCGTCAGAATTGCACCTCAAAATATTTTTCCAAATCTTGATTTACTCTCGCATTCTGACCGTTTGATACTAGGATGGTAAGTGGATGTGAAAGTGATTCTAATGCCTCTCTTTAGGGATTTTACAGAAGTACGTACTTATATATACTGATAAAGTTCCTAAAAAATATGAAAAAGTTCAATTATGGCTATGTTAAGTTATTGTACATCCCTCTGCCAACAGAAAAAAGAACAAAATTTATGCCAGTAAATATTCCAAAGATTATAAACTTCCATTTTCACTTTTTGTTTCCTCAATGACTATGTTTTTAATTTGATCTGCCCTAGGGTTAAGAGCTGTCCCTCACTGGGCATTTTAAATCGGATGTAAGCAAACATCCGTAATTTTGGACAGAATACAGTTCAGCTCTGATATACCCCAAGGTCTCAATTCATGGTCAATAGGGATCACTTGAATGAAATGTCTGAAGTGAAAGAGAATAGAAAGTAGACTATATGAACAGCTTCACTAGCAGTGCTAGGCAGAGTATACTGGTATGACATGTTAAATAACTCGTTTTCTCACTGTCAGATATGTACAACTTATGTGTGTATATTACATGCGGTTTTTCACTGTTCATAAAAATACGCATTCTCGAGCCAGCCTTATTCAATTCAGAGAGGTAGAGGGCCAGAGCCTTAGCAACACTGGGTACCAGTCCATCATACAGCCCACATTCAGACAGGGGACTAATTTAGAATTAACAACCTGATTTTATTTAAATCAAGAATTTTCTTCATACAGGAAATATCACATTCTGTATAAAATATGTGCAAATTGCTGCCCTTAAATTCTAGATAAAAGTCATTAAAGATGAACAAATAGGAAAGCTTGAAGAGAAAGTTAAGAACTTAAAAACTATGGCAAAAATACAGATATTTCTAACTTTATAATGAGTGTACATCTAGTGCTCTTTTATAAAGTACAATAAGAGAAGAAAGCTCAGCTAATTGAAAAATAGGATTCATTTGAGTTAAAATGACTCACTAATTGTGAAACAGGTTGGGAAAAATATAAATAAAAACTACCACTCCATGACTTCCCCAGGACTGGGACTGGAATCCACTGGATTCATGCACAAAATGCTCATGGGAGTTTGCAAGTCCTATCTACTGTTCTTTTGTGGATTTGGAGATGGCTAATATAAGGATACTTTGAAATTTCTAATGCACCTATATCTGTATATGCCCAAAATTGTCATACATTTGGTTTCTAAATTTACAAAATCTGTGTTTAACCTTATAATTCTCTCCTTACAAAACATTTCTATTGCAAGATGGGTTGGAATGTGGGATAAAGTACTTGTCCCAGTTTCCTTTCTTATTCATGAAATGAGGAAGGTTCCATAACAGCAGTCAGCAAATTGGGCCAGCCACTGCAGCAGTCATTCATGTACTGATCTGGAGTAGCAAAAGAGAATTAAAGAGTTAGCGATGGAATACTTTGTTCGTGAATCGGGCCATGCCTTTAATTATTGCACACAGGCACAGATTATGAGTGATGGGCTAAAGATTAAGATCTCAGGTAAATCCTGCAGAAAGTGAGCTTCCCTGTAGACTTGTTGGATTTACTGCCTATGACAGGGTGAGGAGCGTGACAATATGGAAGAACCTCAGTCCAGGTACCCTTCTGGACTAAGAACAGTTTAGCTGCTTTAGAAATCCAGTAACTTTGTTCTCTAATTTACTGCTCCTCATATGTAATTCACAGAGCCCACTGGTAAGAAAGCCTGCAGTATACTATATGGCATGGATTGCATCTTACAGTCTGCCTGGAAACACTTGGATCTTCCCCCAGGAATATATTGCTAATGGACTACTGATGTACATAGGCCAATTGTTATGCCCATAACTTTCAACAGAACAAGTGGTCTAGAAAAAGAATGGCCATTTTGAATTTATGCATGATTTACCAAAGGAAACCGCCATTAAGTTAAATAATTCACTGCATACCTCCAGGAGCTGATGGGTCTGTTAAAAATACTAAATAGAATAGATTTTATATTTTTCTCAAACCTCAGTTTCCTGAATACAGCTAAAGGAAACTCCTCTAAATACTGATCTTAAAATACCAACAAACACCAATTGTTTGTGAATATGGCTATTAATAGTAGAAATCTCAATAATACAAACCTGTTCAAGATATTTTTCATAAAATGGAAATTCTTGGCTGCTAAGACAGACTTGGAATTCTGCAACCTTTACGTCAAACAACAGAACAGATTGAAGAAACATTGATCTCAATTTATAATCTATGACACATCTGAACACCTCATTATACCCGATTTTCTTTTCTTTTCAGAACAAAGGGTTTATCCACTTCTGCATATTATTGTATACTCTGTAAATCTGAACATTAAGCACAATCTTAATAATGGGTTATTCAGTCCAACAAAGCTCATCAATCCCTAATCATGCCAGCTTTACAAAATACCATCCAAGTAAGTTTTGAAGGTCCACAAAGTGTTTTCTCAAAGAAGTGCTGTCTTTTTAGTAGTAACACTGGTACTGTTTTTTTCTGTTTTCTCAAAGTAGTGTCATCTGTCACAGTTTCTCGTAATTTATTCTAAATATATGTGGTTCTCTTAGTGAAAAAACATTTTATAACATTTGTGTAAAATTGCACCTTAACCAGTTTCTATCTGTTTGCATCCACATTGAACATTTCATTTTAAAATAAGAGCTATAGAGCATTGTACTCATGACAGAAATGCTGTGATGGGAATATCAGGTCTTAACCCTGTTCTGCTTGAACTGGAACTCTAGAAGAGGTCTCACCAGTGCTGTGTTCTATGGCTTCAATATAACCTCCCTTGACATGTCCCCACACATCATGCTATAAAACCTAACATCTTATTGGACCCTTTCGTGCAGGGGTCCTCAATCACAGTCCTAGAGGGCCGCAGTGGCTGCATGCTAAGTATGTGAGCTGGAGAGGTGCAGGTTTATTGGGTATCTACATCTCATTATTAACTAATGTCTACAGGCAACAATTAAAACTTAAATGCAGTTGCTAAAATCTACAATAGGCAATTAAGGGTTCTGAATTGTAACAGGCAAGAGAGCTAAAATTAAGCCCAAAAAAGTATTGCTTTAGTAGTAAATAAAAGGGTTCTAATTAAGAAATTGGTTAAAGTGAAAAGCTGCAGCCATAGCAGACCTCCAGGACTGTAATGGAGGACCTCTGATCGACAAAGTAACTAAAATTTGTCTTTGATGAATAAAGGCACTAGCAAGGCATAGAGTTAAACACCAACTTTCATTATCAGCAAGGACTAAATTCTAATTAGAACACTGGCTTGACTGAATACCTGTAGCCACTGCGGCCGTCCAGGGCCGTGACTGAGGACCCCTCCTTTAGTGGCTTCATTACACTGCCTGGATGTGGGTGGTGAAAAAATCCATTACAACTCTCTGGTCCTTCTCATAAGATGTACTTTCATAGTTTCAAACCTCCCAATATGTTTTCAAATCTAACATTTGTACATCCGGTACATAATATTTTACATTTATTTAAGTGAAATTTCAGCTGCCCAAGTCGGTATGCTGTCTACTTCAAGCCGTAATGATTCACCTAAGTCTAAGGTGGCTATTAATTCACCAAGTTTTGTGTTATCACTTAATTATCCTGTTACATAAAAAATCTAGATAAATATGGAATTAAATTTAATATGGTAGCAGCTTAACATTTTGAATTAGGCATTTGAGTGAGGTTGTCTTTTTACATGCCTGTAGATGTAATTGTTCATAAAACCATTTACAGTAATAGAATCTACTGCATATGAACAAAAATGGAAGAAATGTTAAATGTCTACATTTATGGAAATATTGGAACATTCAATTGTACACCATTTAAAAGCAAAATATTTTTTTTCTACAAAAGAATCTCAATTTAAAATGCATTCAAAATGCCCAGTAGTAAAAGCTCTATAAAAGTCAGCACAGCACAGGCACACTGACCTTTGAGATGGCAGAGCTGCACAGACAAGTAATATGAGAAGGAGGAATTCAGCAGAATCTGCAAACCTGCTTGTCCAACATGTAATGCACTTTAATAGAATTGTGCCACAGTGGCATCAGGTGACAGACTTTGATAGAATCATGCCATCATGACACTGGGTGATGGTAAAGCACACAAAAGATAAGATGCTCTAATGAGAAGTTAGGCACGTTGGCATTACACCCGAATTCTGTCCAGTGTGTCAATGCTGCATGTAGAATTATAAATAAATCCTTGATTCTGTGAGTCAAGTTATTAAGCTTGTCATTTTTCCTCAACACTGACTACTGTTAAACAGAAAAGCATGCATCTAAACCTAATGTAATGTAATGCAAAAGCCTTTTCATGTTACCTTGCTTTCCTCTTAAGATAGACGGTGAGTATCCTTAAAAAAAATGACAGCCCATTTCAAAGGGTAGGAAGCACAGAGGTCAAGTGTCTTGGTCAGAAACAGACTCTGGGCTAGTGGCAGGGCCCAAATGAGAAGCAGGATTGTTTGGACTGTATGCCTCTCCCTTTAATTACTAGAAAACTGCTGCCTTTGTTGATGGACCTTTATTATGTCTAGTATCCATATTTCAAAATGCTTTGATCACTTGTAGAAAATTGCTCTTAACATAACTAATTGAAATCTATTTTAACATTCAGTTATACAGTATACAGTTCAAGCATTGTTCTTATACAGTGCATACAACTGATGGCATAAGTTATTTTCATAATGAGAATGATAAGGCAATTCTATTAATTTCATTTTTAAAATTGCTTTCCTCTCTTGCTACAGTGTGCTTTAAATGCATCATTTAATAAACTAAAGAGCATGTATTCAGTATCAGTGTGGGCAGAGCAGATGCTACAAGGCCCAACGCCAGGTCTTTTTGCCACCATGTCTCACTGAGATTGCAATGAGAAGATTACAGGCTTTAATATTATCCATCCATCCATTCTCTTCCGCTTATCCGAGGTCGGGTCACGGGGGCAGCAGCTTGAGCAGAGATGCCCAGACTTCCCTCTCCCCGGCCACTTCTTCTAGCTCTTCCGGGAGAATCCCGAGGCGTTCCCAGGCCAGCCGGGAGACATAGTCCCTCCAGCGTGTCCTGGGTCTTCCCCGGGGCCTCCTCCCGGTTGGACGTGCCCAGAACACCTCACCAGGGAGGCGTCCAGGAGGCATCCTGATCAGATGCCCGAGCCACCTCATCTGACTCCTCTCAATGTGGAGGAGCAGCGGCTCTACTCTGAGCCCCTCCCGGATGACTGAGTTTCTCACCCTATCTTTAAGGGAGAGCCCAGACACCCTGCGGAGGAAACTCATTTCAGCCGCTTGTATTCGCGATCTCGTTCTTTCGGTCACTACCCATAGCTCATGACCATAGGTGAGGGTAGGAACATAGATCGACTGGTAAATTGAGAGCTTCGCCTTATGGCTCAGCTCCTTTTTCACCATGACAGACCGATGCAGAGCCCGCATCACTGCGGACGCTGCACTGATCCGCCTGTTGATCTCACGCTCCATTCTTCCCTCACTCGTGAACAAGACCCCGAGATACTTGAACTCCTTTACTTGAGGCAGGATCTCGCTACCAACCCTGAGAGGGCACTCCACCCTTCTCCGGCTGAGGACCATGGTCTCGGATTTGGAGGTGCTGATTCCCATCCCAGCCGCTTCACACTCAGCTGCGAACCGATCCAGAGAGAGCTGAAGATCATGGCCTGATGAAGCAAACAGGACAACATCATCTGCAAAAAGCAGTGACCCAATCCTGAGTCCACCAAACCGGACCTCCTCAACACCCTGGCTGCGCCTAGAAATTCTGTCCATAAAAGTTATGAACAGAATCGGTGACAAAGGGCAGCCCTGGCGGAGTCCAACTCTCACTGGAAACGGGTTCGACTTACTGCCGGCAATGCGGACCAAGCTCTGACACCGGTTGTACAGGGGCCGAACAGCCCTTATCAGGGGGTCCGGTACTCCATACTCCCAGAGCAGCCCCCACAGGATTCCCCGAGGAACACGGTCGACGCCTTTTCCAAGTCCACAAAACACATGTAGACTGGTTGAGCGAACTCCCATGCACCCTCCAGGACTCTGCTAAGGGTGTAGAGCTGGTCCACTGTTCCGTGATCAGGACGAAAACCACAGTGTTCCTCCTGAATTCCGAGGTTCAACTATCCGACGGACCCTCCTCTCCAGAACCCCCGAATACACTTTTCCAGGGAGGCTGAGGAGTGTGATCCCTCTGTAGTTCGAACACACCCTCTGGTCCCCCTCTTTAAGAAGGGGGACCACCACCCCTGTCTGCCAATCCAGAGGCACTGTCCCTGATGTCCATGCGATGTTGTAGAGACGTGTCAACCAAAACAGCCCTACAACATCCAGAGCCTTGAGGAACTCCGGGCGTATCTCATCCACCCCCGGGGCCCTGCCACCAAGGAGTTTTTTGACCACCTCGGTGACCTCAGTCCCAGAGATGGGGGAGCCCACCTCAGAGTCCCGAGGCTCTGCTTCCTCATTGGAAGGCATGTTATTGGGATTGAGGAGGTCTTCGAAGTACTCCCCCCACCGACCCACAACTCCCGAGTCGAGGTCAGCAGCGCACCATCCCCACCATATACAGTGTTGACACTGCACTGTTTCTCCCTCCTGAGACGCCAGACGGTGGACCAGAATCTCCTCGAAGCCGTCCGAAAGTTGTTCTCCATGGCCTCCCCAAACTCCTCCCATGCCCGAGTTTTTGCCTCAGCAACCACCGAAGCTGCATTCCGCTTGGCCTGCCGGTACCTATTAGCTGCCTCCAGAGTCCCACAGGACAAAAGGGACCGGTAGGACTCCTTCTTCAGCTTGACAGCATCCCTCACTGCCGGTGTCCACCAACGGATTCAGGGATTGCCGCCACGACAGGCACCGACCACCTTACGGCCACAGCTCCGGTCAGCCGCCTCAACAATAGAGGCACGGAACATGGCCCATTCGGACTCAATGTCCCCCACCTCCCTCGGGATGTGGTCGAAGTTCTGCTGGAGGTGGGAGTTGAAGCTACTTCTGACAGGGGTCTCTGCCAGACGTTCCCAGCAGACCCTCACAACACGTTTGGGCCTACCAGGCCTGACCGGCATCCTCCCCCACCATCGAAGCCAACTCACCAACAGGTGGTGATCAGTTGACAGCTCCGCCCCTCTCTTCACCCGAGTGTCCAAGACATGTGGCCGCAAGTCCGACAACACGACCACAAAGTCGATCATCGAACTCAGGCCTAGGGTGTCCTGGTGCCAAGTGCACGTATGAACACCCCTATGCTTGAACATGGTGTTTGTTATGGACAATCCATGACGAGTACAGAAGTCCAATAACAAAACACCACTCGGGTTCAGATCGGGGGGGGCCATTCCTCCCAATCACGCCCTTCCAGGTCTCACTGTCATTGCCCACGTGAGCATTGAAGTCTCCCAGCAGTATGAGGGAGTCCCCAGAAGGTATGCCCTCTAGCACCGCCTCCAGGGACTCCAAAAAGGGTGGGTACTCCAAACTGCTGTTCGGTGCATACGCACAAACAACACTTAGGACCCGTCCCCCCACCCGAAGGCGGAGGGAGGCTACCCTCTTGTCTACCGGGGTAAACCCCAATGTACAGGCTCCAAGTCGGGGGGCAATAAGTATGCCCACACCCGCTCGGCGCCTCTCACCAGGGGCAACTCCAGAGTGGTAGAGAGTCCAGCCCCTCTCAAGGAGATTGGTTCCAGAGTCCAAGCTGTGCGTCGAGGTGAGCCTGACTATATCTAGCCGGAACCTCTCAACCTCACGCACAAGCTCAGGCTCCTTCCCCTTCAGAGAGGTGACATTCCACGTCCCAAGAGCCAGCTTCTGTAGCCGAGGATCGGACCGCCAAGGTCCCCGCCTTCGGCCACCACCCAACTCACACTGCACCCAACCTCCTTGGCCCCTCCCATAGGTGGTGAGCCCATGGGAAGGGGGACCCACGTTGCCTCTTCGGGCTGTGCCCGGCCGAGCCCCATGGGTGCAAGCCCGGCCACCAGGTGCTCACCATCGAGCCCCACCTCCAGGCCTGGCTCCAGAGGGGGGCCCCGGTGACCCGCGTCCGGGCGAGGGAAAACGCCATCCAAATTTTTTATTCGTCATAGGAGGTCTGTTAAACCGCACTTTGTCTCATCCCTTACCTAGGACCAGTTTGCCTTGGGTGGCCCTACCAGGGGCATAAAGCCCCGGACAATAGAGCTCCTAGGATCACTGGGACACGCAAACCCCTCCACCACGGTAAGGTGGCGGTTCGAGGAGGGGGGCTTTAATATTATTATTATTTTTTTTTATTATTATTATTATTTTTATTTTTTAAATTATTATTGTTATTATTATTATTATTATAATACCTACGGTTATTTTATTTATTTTTTATTATCATTTTTTTATTTTATTATCTTTTTTATATTATTATTATTATGCAAATAGATGTCACCTTGGACTACTAACCTGTATGTGGCTCATAGGTATGATGCATCTCATTGATGGTGGTGATCATTCTTTAAACAGAGCTTTTAAAAGTTATATATTTATATTATTGTTGCCGATATTTTGTGTATTTTCCACATAAACCTTTAGAAGATCATGATTTGATTCAATTCAAGTAACTACTGTAATTTTTATATCATGTTGGGTCTATTTGTTTGGCCTATTGTCTGTATGACAAAGTAATGCAACATCTAATTATTGTATCTCAAAAAGGAAAACATTACACAGGCCACCATGAACAGATTACAGTAATCCCTCCTCCGTCGCGGGGGTTGCGTTCCAGAGCCACCCGCGAAATAAGAAAATCCGCGAAGTAGAAACCATATGTTTATATGGTTATTTTTATATTGTCATGCTTGGGTCACAGATTTGCGCAGAAACACAGGAGGTTGTAGAGAGACAGGAACGTTATTCAAACACTGCAAACAAACATTTGTCTCTTTTTCAAAAGTTTAAACTGTGCTCCATGACAAGACAGAGATGACAGTTCTGTCTCACAATTAAAAGAATGCAAACATATCTTCCTCTTCAAAGGAGTCCGCGTCAGGAGCACTGAATGTCAGAAAGTGAGAGAAAACCAAACAAATCAATAGGGCTGTTTGGCTTTTAAGTATGCGAAGCACCGCGGCACAAAGCTGTTGAAGGCGGCAGCTCACACCCCCTCCGTCAGGTGCAGGGAGAGAGAGAGAGAGAGAGACAGAGGAAAACAAACAGTGAAAAATCAATACGTGCCCTTTGAGCTTTTAAGTATGCGAAGCACCGTGCAGCATGTCGCTTCACGAAGCAGCTGCACAAAAGATAGCAACGTGAAGATAATCTTTCAGCATTTTTAGACGAGCGTCCGTATCGTCTAGGTGTGCGAACAGCCCCCCTGCTCACACTCCCTACATCAGGATCAGAGAAAGTCAGCGCAAGAGAGAGAGAGAGAGAAACAAAAGTAAGTTGGGTAGCTTCTCAGCCATCTGCCAATAGCGTCCCTTGTATGAAATCAACTGGGCAAACCAACTGAGGAAGCATGTACCAGAAATTAAAAGACCCATTGTCCTCAGAAATCCGCAAACCAGCAAAAAATCCGCAATATATATTTAAATATGCTTACATATAAAATCCGCGATAGAGTGAAGCCGCGAAAGGCGAAGCGCGATATAACAAGGGGTCACTGTATAGCCTATCTCAATATTTAGTTATTGTGCTTAGCCCTGCTTTTGTTTTAAATATGGAATAACAAGACAGTAAAGAAGCAGTGACCACACAGCAAGTCCTCTGTGCCTCCAGCAGAAGCAAATTCCTCCATTACTGTTAATGTCTCTATGACATAGTGCTCACTCTCCAAATTAAAAGTTATTAAGTCCTACCTGGGAGCAACATGGGAGAGAAATGACAAAATGGATTAGCCATACTATCCATTCAAAATAGTAGAGTCAGGAGTTTCGACTTGAAGGCTATTGTGAGCCCAAGACAGGTTTGCTGACTTTCATATGAATCGGTACCTTTAATAGCAATATGCTACATAGTAATAGTCTTTTTCACATTGGGTCATGTTTTATGTTTTTTCACTAGGACCTAATAAATTCTAGTTATACCACAGTATAGACCATACCACACCATTTTCTAAGCACTCTTAATCCTTAGCAAGGTCAAGGATCTGTAATAAAATTCTTCATAATAATAATATCACCATCTCCATTCTGCTCCTCCCAATGGTGGTCACTTGTTGACCAGGTCACCCATTCCTAAGCAAACTTTCCAGACTCTGCTCAATGTGTCAGATGCTTCTGTGCAAGAGAGATTCCATCCCTCTAGTGAATCTTCATCCAGTGGGCTGTCCCTTGTAAAGAGGGGCACGCTGTAAACTGACAGGTGTCTGTCAATCCACAGAAGCAGCAATCCTCCTGTATTTCTGAGTTCCTCACAGTATCACTTAAAATGAGCCCAGTAATCCTGCACAGAATCCTCATTTTGGCCAGTTGTACTGACAATTTCATTCCTTTGTTCATTGCCCAGAGGTTGTGAGCATAAGTAAGGATGGAGATGCAGACTGAGTGGTAAATCAAAATGAGAATTTAACTGTCTCTTCATTACTACTTTCTAATCAGTTTCTTGGTCAGTCTCACAGTTAACTCTGCCTTCGCTACTTAGGTTACCAAACTGGATACTCTAAACCTTGGCTATGGAAATCATAAATGGAAGAGGAGACAAAATGCACTCTTGGCAGAGTTCAACATCCACAATGATTGAACTTAACAGTAATAACAGTAACCCATTTAAATAAAAAAAATGAGAGATGGGGATGAGTTTAATATGGAAAATGTACATGTTTTAGGAAAGATATGCAAAAGTGAAAAGGGAAGGGTGTTAACATTTATATAAAACAGGGTTTAATAGCATTTGTCTTCAAATGAATGATGCTTCACATCTTAGTAAGGATGTTTGGATCTGACTAGAGAATAGAAGGTATAGGGTCCTGATACTGGGAGTGTGTTATAGACCCCCACCAATGCAGATGATAATGTCAATGTGAAGTTTAGAAAGGGACATTGTAGTCATGGAGCACTTTAATTGCCCAAATACAGGCCAAAACACTTTATAGCAAATACCGAAGTAATGAAATTTTCAGAATAACGAATAAGTTTTGTTGTTTTGTTTCATGGTAAGTGAATTTAATTTTAATGAAATGTAAATTTCAGCATAACAAACGTTTTTTCGACTAAAAATTGGCCAATGAAGATAATGTGATGCAGAAAACACTTAAATGACGTGCCTTACACTTTCTGCGCCAAGTCTTGGGAACCTTGCAACAGGCTGTCTCAAATAAAGTGACAGTCTGTTGCGAAATTTCCAGTTTCGGGCAAGAGTGTAGGTGCGACATCAAACACAGAGCCAAATTCTGAGTCATTGCTCTACCTAGTGTCTGCATGGGTAGTTGTGTCGTGTGCGGATACTGTATTGTTCAAGTTTCATAGTGGTTCCCAAAATTTTCTTTGAGATGAACAAAAAAGTGAGAAAAATGAAAAATCCTGGAAAAAGTGGATTCCAGCATGTTGAAAAATGACATGGCAAAAGCATTCAGAATCACACTTTCATCTTCATCTAATATCTCATTTTTGTTCTGTATTTTCATGCCTGTATTTCCATTTATAAAAAAGTTCATCTAACATCTCGTTTTCATTCTGTATTCATACCGGTGACCCCCAAAATATTTTTAAAACTCTATTTAAATTAATTAGGTAATAATAATGAAATAATTATATTTATTTGCTCAATGTGCCTGGTGTCAGCGTATGTCAACAACCATTAAAAATTGATTCCGACTTGTATTTGTTTAATTTAATGTGTGAATACCTATATTTCCTGAGTGAAGGGCACCTGCCAAATGAGAGTGTGGGTGTAGCACAAGACAGGTTGGTGGGAGAGTTACGTTTTAAGATGTGGGTGGGTGGTTTGTGCATCTTACAATGTGAATTTGTGCCCAAGTGAGGAAGCCTGGCAAACCTGCATACAACTGGGCAGACTGGCAGCAAGTGTAGAATAAAATTAGGGTGGGAATGACTGTGGATTTGGTAAATGATAAACTGGGATGTATGACTTAAGAAAAATCAGAGGACTAGTGATTGTATGATGTGGATTTATGGAATACAGTGGAAATAACCAAGGACTGAGCACTCTTTTAGCAGAGGCAGAATAAGATTTGGATTGGATTTATGCTATGGATGTGTTATAGAACAGACGGAAGTGCACGCTATTGGAAGATTACGGAGGTGGGGGTGTGGACATTATGATGTGGGTTATGGCAGAATGAAGAACAGGCCAAGTTGGCAGAGGACTGGGCAATTTAGAGACAGGCGTAGTATAACATTTGGATGGTGGGTACACCTGTTCCTGTCCACATCTATAGGGCAAGTTATTGGGAAGAATAAGGTGACTGTTGATGTCACAGACTGAAGTTTTGAAGCACAGTAGAAATGGGAAAGCTGGCATCAGATTGGGTAGCATGGTGGAAAGGGTATATATTACATTTTAGCCAGGATATGTCCTATGGATCTGATACTTGACAGGCCAAGATATGCATTGGCACTATGATGAGGACAACAAGAGCATGTAGAATGACATACAGTAGATAAATTTGAAAAGCACTATATTAAGATAGATGTGAAACGCACTATATAATAGGTATATAGATGTGAAAGACACTATATAATAGATAAGTGCTGCTTTGTTCCTCCAATAACTGGCTAATGCATATTTTTGTCAGCAGCTGCCACTGATTTATACTGTATTTCTATTAAAAAAAGCTTCATCTAACATCTCATTTTCAAATATTTTTTTTTTGCAGTTTAAAAACCGCTGTTTTTTTTAATACAGGTATTGTCAAGCTTGGGTCAAAGAGTTGCACAAGAGACAGGATGGGGAGTCCAGGTTTTCAAGGAAAATACAGGACCTCTATTACTATACAGAGAAGGCAGGTGCAGTTTTAAGACTTCATTCAAAATAAGAGCTGCTATTTCAGTACTCAGGCACATGAGATAAGAGCTGCAACATGGCCAAGCATCCTGCTATAGCTCCCATCTTCAGATTAGAAGAACACCAGTGGCTCGGAATCACTGCTGTGGCAGATGTGGTCTAGAGAAGACAGATCAGGAGCATGCGAGGAACAGCAGGTGAAAGCCTGGTGTTAAATGTTCTAAACATTGTGTGATAGGCACATTACACGGTAAGTCTAATCCTGTAAAGTATAACCAATTACCTTGCCCATGGTTTACTGTTTACCAGATGCAGCAGTGCAGCTACATAGCTGTCCTTGACCACTGCCATTAGAGATGTTGAATCACCAACAACCCCAGTCACAATAGTTTATTACTTTCCCACATACTGGTTATAATGAAATTTCCATTATAAAAAAATATTTTTATGGTCCCATAAGTTTCGTTACAGTAGGATTCCATCTGTACTAACCGTGCAAACTTTACAAATGGCTGAACACAAGAGCGGTTTTTAAATAATTTTAGATTGTATTAAAAGCAGTTACAGATTACTAAAACTATGTGTTAAAGTATCTACACAGATAAAACCTTTCTTGATTTAGCATTTTGTAATAAGCAGAATAGAAATCAGAGGATACATCAGAAATGATCAAACCACTAGGGTCATGTGCAATATTTCTATGCACTTTACAGTGTTTTAACAGAGCACATAAGCAAAAACTAAAACTGTTTAGTTTACCTTTGTATAAGACATTGTGAGCAGAGAAAGTCTAAAATGAATAAACTGGTTAAAAACCTGTGGAGACCGTGGACTAGGTTTAAATGTGCTTAAAATATATTGCAGCACAAGTTTATTCCAAAATTTAGAAGCAGTAAGAAATTACAGAAAACTGCAGTGGATAAGAAAAGAACTTAAAAAAAGATGCCAAAAGGAGAAAAAAAACAAAAACAAAACAGCTATGTCAGGTGTATAAGCTAAAAGGGATATTAGGTAAGCTAAAAGACAGCTTGAGACAGACATTTTTATACACTGCCCCCCTATTTCCAGGGTCTCAAAAGTATTTGGACAAACTAATATAATCATAAATATAATGATCATGTTTAACAATTGGTTGAAAATCCTTTACAGTCAATGACTGCCTGAAGTCTGAACCCATTGCCGTCTCCATGCATTTGGTTTCCACCCTAGTGATGCTTTACCAGGCCTTTACTGCAGCTGTCTTCAGTTGCTGCTTGTTTGTTGGACTTTCTGCCATCAGTTTTGTTTTGTCCTGAGCAAGTGAAATGCATGTCCAGTTGGGTTGACGTCAGTTGGTTGGCTTGGCCTTTGAAGAATATTCCACTTTGCCTTGAAAAACACTTGGTTTGCTGTCACAGTGTGCTTGGGCTCATTGTCTGTTTGTACTGTGAAGTGTCGTCCTATCAGTTTTTCAGCATTTGTTTGAGTCTGAGCAGATAGTATAACCCTGTGTACATCAGAAATCATCCTGCGACTTTTGGCAGCAGTTATATCACCAATAAACACCAGTAGCTGACTTCCATTCACAACCATGCACACTCATGCCATTATGCTACTCCACCATGTTTCACAGAATCATGAACCATTTCTTCTTTTCTCCATACTCTATTTGTAATATTCTCATATATATTAATCCTTTATACCAGGGGTCCTCAATCACGGTCCTGGAGGGCCACAGTGGCTGCAGGTTTTTTTCTCCAACCCAATTGCTTAATAAGAAATACTTGTTGCTCAAGTAACACTTCTGCTTCACTTCAGTTGTCTCGCTCATTACGATTTTGAACCCTTATTGCTTATTTTAGTCTTAAACAGCTGAATTGTTGTTTTTTAATTGCTCCTAATTAGCAATAACATGCTAATGACAAAAGACAGCAACATTTCTCCATTTAGCTTGTTACCATTTACACCTGTGTGTATCTACCATGCACTATTGGGTTTAATTAAATACTTGTGAAGAAACTGAAGAGAAAAAAAGTCAGGGACTGAGAATTACTCCTCCATTTTAGCCTTCAAATCATTTGGATGATATCCTTAAAAAGGGGAAGAAAATCCAGGATATGAGAATGAGCTGACATAGCGGAGTTAAAGCACTAACAAGCCAATCAAATTCAATTATTGGCAAGAATTGCTTTCTTATTAAGCAACCGGTTTAGAACAAAAATCTGCAGCCACTGTGGCCCTCCAGGACTGTGATTGAGGACCCCTGTTTTATATTAAAAAAATTGTTCCTGAACTAGACAGACTTTTAAAAATGTTTCCTGGCAAAGTCTAATCTGCCCTTACTACGCTTGAGGTTTACCAGTAGTTTGCACCTTGTTGTAAGCCCTCTGTCTTTGCTTTCATGAAGTTTTTTCTTGATTGTAGAGTTTAGCAATGTTAGGCCTACCTCCCAGAGAGTGTTCTTGGTTTAGCTAAATGTTGCAAGTTGTTTTTTCTTCACCAAGGAAGGAATTCTACAATCATCCAGTACAGTCGTCTTCTATGGCCGTCAAGGCCTTTTGGTATTACTGATCTCATCGGTGCATTCCTTCTCTTTAACAATGTACCAGATGGTTGATTTGACCACTCCTGGTGTTTCTGCTATCTCTCTGATGGGTTTGGTTTGCTCTCTCAGCCTAATGATGGACTGTTTTTACTTGCATGGGTGGCTGTTTGGACCTCATGCGGAGAGTTCACAGCAACATCATCCAAATGCAAATTCCACACTGGGAGTCAACTCCAGATCTTCTAACTGCTTAATAGTTAATGAAATCATGAGGGATCTGCTCTCACCTATCTTGGTCAGTCAAATGTCCAAATACTTTTGAAAATGGCGTTTACTCCTAAGCAAGCTGCTGCTGCTCCAGCTTGAGACAATCCATTTGAAGTCCCAGAACTTGGAAAACACACAAGATATGGTAGAAAGATGCACTGGAGGAGCTGGAGACTGTTGCTGGGGATACAGCAGCCTGGCCTGTGCAGTCCAGTTTGGTTTCTTATCACTAGAACAATCACCAACAAAAGTCATTTCAGAAAGTAAAATCGATAAATGTTGTTTAAGTAATAATGAATAATAAACACAGTGTAATATGCTCAGTAAATAATATTAATGAAGACACTTGCCATTTGTGAATTTTATTTTTTTTAAATGTTAATTATAGATGGAAACATTAGATTTCAGCAGCTATGTATGGATCTAGCTTTTTCTATTTCTTTAAAATTTCTTTGGAGTTTTTTGGATCTAATTCAAGCACCTGCATTGCCTGAAACAGTTGACAGGTTCACTTTGGTATGCTGCAAGAGTGAAACGCAAAGCATCTTAAGTACAACTGGCCTCTTAATGTAAATTGAGAATGTGGGACCATTGTCACTTTCTCACCTGCAACCAGAAAAAGAAACATTTCTCATTACACCCTAGAAATGAGCAAGACTGCTGTTGAAAACATGCAGGTGAGGAGCCTCAAAGCAAAAATATTTAAAGTCAGTGTAATGTCCTGGGTATGAAAACATTTAAAAAAGGCACTGATACTATTACAGTTACTACATCCAACAAGAGAGCAGAACAGAACTATCGAGGTAGGTGACAGACACACAACTAAGTACAGCTCCCATTATGACTCACACTGAGAGCATTTCAAAATCAAAGCTGTCTCGTGCAGGACATTACAGTCAGTAGCATGAATGCCATCAAGTAGTAACTACCATCATGAATGAATGAATGAATGTCACCAACTTGTTGATATAAAAATTACCAGTGGCATCTAGCCGTTTTCAGTAAATATAGTTTTGTTGTTATTGGTAAAAGATAATGTGGCAGTTACAACTGTCTCAATACTTTATACAATAAAAGTCAAAGCAACAACACTGCCTTATATTATTTCTGGTTATATTTAACACACAGTGCTGTCTGTGAACAAATGTCTATAGCAATTTGTTTTTTAAAAATTGTATGAGCTATGAAATTGTGTATCTCAAAAAATTAAACAGCTGAATCAAATAAACCATGAAGGTGTGTCCTAAAGAATAAGAGCACCCGTGCCTTTGGCTTAAATGGTGACTATTTACAGATTAACAGTTAAGGGGTCACATAAGGAATGAGTGGGCAAAATGAAAGTGGTGATAAAGACTGATCATGCTGGAATCAAACTTTTTTTTTATCATTAGTAGCATGCACATCATCTATTCTTATCATTTTAAAACTTACAGAGCTGGTAGGTACCTGCTGGGCCTGTTAATGGAGTTCAGAAAGTTCACTGTCACCAATTTAATGAAGGAATAAGCAAATGCTTTTGGAAATTTAAACCACAGCACTGGCATTTTGATTATTATGTGTAAAGTCTCACATGGAATGACACATTATATGTTTGTAGACTAACCCTAATCAACCCATTTTGAAAATGTCTTATATTAAATAGAATAATTTTTTTGATAAATAAATATTTGGTTTTTGGCTTTGAATGCTACAAAACATTTCTAACATGGCACTCACTCAAATTTGTGTGATCAACGCAGAACATTTACATTTACTCACTTAGCTGACACTTTTATCTAAAGTGACTTACAAAAGAGGTCAAAGTAATCAAGGAAACACAAGTCTGGGGAATGATTGGAAGTTAGTGTTAAAGCACACAAGTTTACAAAATTGATCACCACAAGTGAAAAACTAAACGAAACTGAACACCACAAGACTAGTTACTCTTTTCTTAGCTACAACGATCCTGACATTTAGCACCAAAATCAATTAGAAAGATATGCACGGGACATTAGAGTCTTCAAACACTTCTTAAACATGGGGAGGAAGACAGTGGTTTGGATGGAGATGGGGTAGCTTGTTCTACCAGCTAGGAGCTACACATTAGAACACATTGAGATTTGATGTCGCATAGAGGTGACATCACTAGATGCCATTCATTAGCAGGCCTGAGTGAGCAAGAAAGAGTCTAGGATCTCACAAGTGCTTCCAAATACCTATCCATTGACTACTCTGAACACCGCATATATACTGTATGAAAGAGACAGAGACACAAAGTGTTGGGGCACCTGAAGGCAAACCCCACATTACTGAATGAAAAATGTAATGCATTGTACAAACTGAATTGTAAAAAAGGTCTTTCCAGATGGGGGTCTAATAGATACAGTAAAAGATGGTGATGCCGTCAATTTTTAGTACTTCCGGGTGGAAGAGGCAGGTCCAGGTTGATGGACATCAGAAGTGACATCATAGATGATAAAGCCATCAATCTTCCGGTCTGCAGAGGTGGAAGAGAAAAGGCCATCCAATGGAATGGCATGGAATTACCATTACTAGAGCACTTAAGCAGTCCCTTTTGTGCAAACATGTGACAGCAGTTATCATTTATCCAGTCACTGATAATTAATCTTCCAGTATGCTCAGTAGGTGATAACTGATTTATTTCTGTGGGACTAATCAAAGTGGATGATGACTTTTCTAAAGAGTGATAACTTGCTGTATGCAAAAAAAGAAAACAGTTCACAAGACAAGGACAAAGTCATGCTCTGTTCTTTTGTTTCATGGTTTGCTTTGGTAATCTAAACATTAGAACAGGTTTCAGAAATTAAACAGACCATAATGTTCTTGGGTAGGCACTCTAATACAATAACCTCAAGGTAACTGGATGAACAGAAGTGAAAACAAGCGAGGACTGGAGTCTTAAGTTAGACTCATTTGAACTGTGTGATTGCCTTAATAATGGTTGAACAGTTGAAGGCTATAATTTAATCTAATAATGTGACTGGGTAAAAATAAATTACAGCAATCCAAATGTTTAAAAGTATTTACGCCATCTGAAAAGTTTTACTAGGTTAAGTGACAGGCTTTCAGTTTCTATATCTGTTCATTTCTGTCTGTTTGCTTGTTGTTCTTGGGTCCACCAGTTTCTTCATGACACTTCGGAGACATGTGTGTTTTGTAGGTTGTTGATTCTACATTAGCCAGGACGTGTCACAGTTTGTGTGTGAATAATGTTGGCCCCTGCCTTAAAGCTAGTGTCATAACAGACTCTTATCCCACACCCCCATGATCCTTTAGTGAATTAAGCAATGTTAGAAAATAAATATTTAAATTATTCACGTTTACATTACTGCGGTGGGCTGGAGCCCGGCCCGGGGTTTGTTTCCTGCCTTGCGCCCTGTGTTGGCTGGGATTGGCTCCAGCAGACCCCCGTGAGCCTGTAGTTAGGATATAGCAGGTTGGACAATGGATTGATGGATGGATGGATGTTTACATTAATATCCAAATAATTTACCTATACCATGTTTCCGTGAAAATAAGACCTACTCTGAAAATAAGCCCTAGCATGATTTTTCAGGCTGCTCTGTAATATAAGCCCTAACCCAAAAGTAAGCCCCAGTCAAGATCATCAGCTGAAAAGTAAGGTGCCTAAGGCCAGGTTTATACTTCACATGATGCAATGTGTGTGCCCGAAACATCCATTAAATTCCTAGGACACCTTGCCACAATATATCTGAAAAGGATGTTTAATGATTACATCCATCAATTAGGGGATGCGCCCATTCCAGCAGCATCGGCGCAAGACAGAAACAAAATCTCTGGATGGGGCATCAGTTCATGGCAAGGTGAACACAAGCACACACATACACTGGCGTCATTGTAGCTTCACCAAATCCCCCAAACCTTCATGTCTTTGGATGGAAAACAGAGCACACTGTGGAAACCCACCAGGAAAACATGCAAACTCCAGGCAGGGATCACAAGGGACGTGACTCCCTGCAAGACAGCAGCGCTACCACTCTGCCACCTCATATGTGTAACTATTAGCAGTATTCATTATTTAAATTAAGTTAACGATTTATCTGTAAAATGTAACATACATATTTTAATGCATTTCATCATGAAAGTGATATCCATATTACTAACCAAGAATGGTAAATCGGAAGGCACGGACCCAGGTACATGGCGATGGACGCAGGAGACATAGTGCGCAGGTGCCGACAGCACGCATCTCATAAACCGCCAGCGAAGTGTGATCCACCGTGCACGAAGGAGTCACCGCTCAAAAACGATAGAGCTCTTGACGTGAATGAGAAATGAAGCAACAACGCGCCCATAGCTAACGACTACCGACACGGCCACACAAAAAAGAGGATTCTGCGCTGCAGCCCAGATTCAAACGGAAGAGGCTACGGAGGCCCCACAGGTCTACAAAGATAGTACGGAAGACGCGGGAAAGTACAAAAGGCAAAGGCGCCAACACAGCATAGTAAAACCCGACATAGTACGGAAGGCGCAAGCGTCACCGCCATATTGTGAGTGGCACTACTGCGAAGTGAAGGCGCAGGCGTCACCGCCATATTGTGAGTGGCACTACTGCGGAGTGAAGTTAGGAATAATGTGCTGCTTGGGATTATACAAACCGCTGAACGCTTTACACCAAATTCAAACACAATACAGCTCAACGATACAAACACGAGCCCACCTGGATAAGATCAATGAACAAAGGCGCCTACAACACACGTCTGAGACTGCGGAAGCAAAGCAGGTACGGGTTCAAAACGAACGAGCTCGACTGACGGATATACAAAAACGAGCCCGCCTGGATAAAATCAATGAACGCAGGTGCCTACAACGCGCGTCTGAAATGCCACGGGCAAAGCGGTCACGGCTCCAAAACGAACGAGCTCGACTAATGTATTTCGGGATACCCAATGCCGGGGGTAGGCGAGCGAAGAGAGCAGGGGGAGGAGCCCCTTTGTCAAGTATAAATCTAAGAATTCTAAATGTGCAGAGAGCTGAAATATCATAAATTTAATGTGTTCTTTGTGGCGATCTATTGCTGCTTGTTGCTACTGTCAGGTTAGAAGGAAACCCCAGAAGCGAGTAGCGATTAACAACTGGGTCGGTTTTAAGATGACGTTTACGACAGTCTACTTTAATGATAAACTACAAACTTAAAGTGGATATTTAATGACAAAATAGACATTTTCATTATGTCCTTACATTTTGACATTTTGATGTTATTGTGAAGGTGCAAAAAAAAAAAAAAAGACGGCACAGAAGATGGTATGTGAGACTTTTAAAATGTATCGCGTCATGACTTTGGGGAATATGCAACGCTTGAATATAAAAGCACCACGAATGCATTTGTATGTTGGCATTTTGTTTCACCACATCGAACCATTCATCAAACAAACATCGAAGCACGCACATCGATCCTGGAGGATCCTAAAAGTGTAGCCTGAAATTCAGGGTTTGAATGTGGAAAGTTATGACAATATTCCAGAAGAAGATGACATGACTGTATTTGGATAAATGTATATTGTTGTACATGAATAAATATAAGATATCCCGGCGGCACTGTGACACAGTGGTAGTGCTGCTGCCTTGCAGTAAGGAGACCTGGGTTTGCTTCCCAGGTCCTCTCTGCGTGGAGTTTGCATGTTCTCCCCGTGTCTGCGTGGGTTTCCTCTGGGTGCTCTGGTTTCCTCCCACAGTCCAAAGACATGCAGGTTAGGTGCATTGGCGATCCTAAATTGGCCCTAGTGTGTGTGTGTGCCCTGCGGTTGGCTGGTGACCGTCCCGGGATTTGTTTCCTGCCTTGCGCCCTGTGCTGTCTGGGATTGGCTCCAGCAGACCCCCGTGACCCTGTGTTAGGATATAGCAGGTTGGAAAATGGATGGATGGATGGATAAGATATCCCCTGAAAATAAGCCCTAGTGCATCTTTTGGAGCAAAAATAAATATAAGACCCGGTCTTATTTCGGGGAAACACGGTAATAGGGTTTTACAGAACATATAGAACCCAGTCTTGTCCCCATCTGTGAGGAGTCTGTACATTTGCCCTGTGTTTACATGTCAAGGTCTTTGTGCACATTAGGCTAACTGGCGATACACATTAGGCTGACTGGTGAGTGTGAGACCCTGTGAGGGACTGGTGTCACGGCCAGTGATGGGCCTCAGTACTTCTAATGTAAACCTGTAATGACATTCAGCAAATGCTTTGGAAAAATGGATCTTTACATTATTCATTTCTCTATATTGCCTTATTAATAAGGTTTTTTTATTTTAAAATCAGGTAACACAAACTACATGAAATTCTGAAAATGAAACTTCTTGTCTGTGAGTGTAATAGTTGTTGTCAATGTAAACATGCTCACTTTTTTTGTTGTTTTTTTGTTCCCTTGGGTGGTATCATGTTAACACCTCTCGATGAGTTACATAGGCTGCATCTTTCAAGTCATGAGGCACAGTTACACGATCCCACTAGTGACTCATGTTGGGTAAGCCGTCAAGATCTAAAGCTTTCTTCACATATGGCTTGTCGTCAGACTCCAAAGACAAAAGGTGCAGGCCCGCAGTGCATATGGAAGAGTGGCAGCCATAGCTACCGCAAACAAACACCCCAGATGCTTTCTTGGACATGCTAAAGTCAGTAATGGAAAATCCAGCCAAATATCCCACAACTGTGCTCAGCAAGGGGTCTGACTGATGAGACTGTGATAAAGGTGGAAAGAGCATTCTAAACACAAGACAGACAATGTGCCCTTTTTGAAATGAAATATGTTAGTGACAATTTCAAGTCATTATTAGATTATTGGTCTGGTAATCTGAAGATTCTTCCGGGATGAACGTTTCATTATGCAAAGACACACCATAAACAAATCCCCTTTTTTGGGTAGATAAGAACCTTGTGGGCTTCTGCAACTTTCATTAAGAGAACCATGTTTACATTCAATGGCTGGATCGTATTACTGCTAAATAGAAATGCTCTTCATCTAAATTGGTTTGGGGGAAAAGCCTTAGAAGGTTAGACGTGTAGTAGGAAACCAAATCACAGGTAAAAAATATACAAAAGGATTACTGTCAGCAAACAGAAAATGGAACTTGTTGATATCACTTTGGATTAAGGGGCAGCGTGAGCCTTGAGTAGAATATTAAACCTGTGGTCTTCTTATTCCCTACATATGTTTGGCTGTAATTAGACACAGAAAGCCGGCTGCATTGTTCATTTTTTAAATCAAAAACTCCAAATGTACCTTAAAAAGGCCTCCGGACATGAAAACCAGTATCTGTTTCTGAAACTGAGCCGCTTCACTGCATGTTTCCTATCGTTCTGTTTTTGAAGACTACCATAAGGTATTCACAAAAAAACAATTATAAATGAAAACATTTTGTGTAGACTCAAATTATCAAAAAGACTAATGTTCATCTATTTGCTGAATTCGTTTTTTTCAGCAGAGGGTTATCAAGAAATAGAGTTTGTCTCAGCAAAGCTAAAACCAACCGTAGCTAAGATGCACAGTACACTCAAGCTACTCATACCGCAAGGAAAGCCAAGCATGTGTACAGGGAATGTTCCAACTCTGGGTATACAATTAGAGCATTTTACAGTAAATCTAATCTCCTGATGTCATGAGGCAGTGTGCTGCCCAACCAAAAATGCTTTTAAATGAGAACAGGACCATTTGACAATTACACTGCTTATCAATTTGCTGTTGACTTCAGGAATTAATCACTTGGAGGCTTGTAAGCTTCAGTCGGTTCTGTAATGATTTGGATCCCCATACACAGTTGATTCTGCCCAATGCATTAAATAATAGATGGATATGTATGTATGGAATGTTAATTAAATGTCAAATCAAAAGTTAATGAATAAGCTCACAAATTAAACTTTTTATGAAGTCATTTATAAAAGTAAACAAACATGTACTGCAATGGTATGTTGTTTCAAAAATATAGTAAAGTATGTACTGCTCCTAAGGAAGGAAACTCCTTGAATGATTGAATAACTACTAGGCGGTCACACTTGGGCTTGAAATCATTGATTTTTAGGTTGACATTTGTCTTTACATTCTTTACATTTATACAGCACTTTTCTCATTACTCAAAGCTCTTTTAGTGAATGGGGAGCCACTTCAACCACCACTAATGTGAACCAGTACATTTTTGAACCAGTGCACTTACCACACAATAGCTATTAGGTGGTGAAGTGGTGAGAGATAGTTAGACAATTAGAGACTGTGGATGATTAGGACTAGGGCATGGATGGCATTTTAGCCTCGAAATCGGGATACACTCTACTCTTTACGAAGGATGCTCAGTAATCCTTCATGACCACAGTGTCTTGACGTCAGTTTTACATCACTTCCAAAGGATGGCACCATGTTTACAGCACAGTCTCCCCATCACTGCACAGGGCATTGGGATCCACATTCAGACCACAGGGTAAGCTCCTGCTGCTGGCCTCACAAACTCCTCTTCCAGTAGCAGTTCAAGCTTTTTTCTAGATGGTCTCCCATCCAATTACTGGCAGGGCCCAAAAATGTTTTGCTTCAGGTGGATGACCTCTTCTGAAGTGCATTGGTATGGCTTGCTTCTTATGTAAAAACATCAACATGTTGATGAGACTTAACATACTGAACCTGAGTTGCTGGATTGGATAAAAATTCTGCAAGTTTCAGTCAGTGGATCTAAGGAGATAAAGGGCTATACTGTATGTTCATCATTATTTTGTGCAAAGGGTATAGTGAAATGTTTACTTGCATGTGCTAAGCAACATGTAACACTGACACTCTCCATTGTCATGATTAGTTAATACAGCTACCTTACCTAGAACCCTCATTGTTTCTTACCTTATACAAAACATAGTCGCACATCTTGCTCTAGAGAAATCATGTTGGGTCATTTTAAAAACCAATGTATAGCAAACAGCATATCTTTACACAGTGAGAGAAAACCGGAGTCTACAGAGAACATGGAATCTCAAACACCATTACAGTGGGCAAAATGAATAAGTTTCCAAATGATGCCGTGAGCTTTGTTACACATATGGACTCACTGTTGACCCTGGCAGAAATGAGAAAAATGACACTTCCGGTTTGAGTGAACGCTGGCGGGACTGGTCGCCGCTGCTCACCGGTAACTAGACTATGTGATTTTGTGGGTATTTTCTTTTTTTTTTTTTTTTTTTTTGCCATTTTGTTGACATCTCTGCGTGGCTGTATATGCTGTGTATGCATTTAGCTTCAGCCTAACCTCCGTTTCATTTGAAACTTACCGGCTTATTCTCTGGAAGTCTGAGCTGCCTGTGGCCTCCTCACCTACAATGTGGACTGGTAGGATAATCGCCTGGTTAATGCTTGTTTGGAGTCTTCTGTCGCTCGTTATCCAACCTGCGACTGGCCTCCTCCAGTATCCAGCTGCTGAACTTCTTCGACTGCGTCTTCTCCAGTCTGTGCCTCTGCTGTCGGTGCTGTATTTTCGACCCGGACGTCATACTTCTCCCTCGTCGGAGATACATCCACCGTGGGTCCCGCCGGAGATTCCGAACGGACGTCTCGAAAGGAATTAACTCTTTTTGGTCTGATTTTCGGCACCCTCCACACAACACAGATAGGAACGCTGACCATAGCGTGTTGGCCAGCTTAGCTCAGTCGACTAACACCACTGTCAAATGCGACAGCAACATTGTCAGCTTTGGTCTACTGAACATCTGCTCACTCACGAGCAAGGGACATCTCATTCAGGATCTCCTCATTGACCGTAAGTTTGACTTTCTCTGTTTAACTGAGACTTGGCAGCAACCTCAAGACTTTTCACAACTTAATGAATGCACCCCCCTGGGGTTTGTTTACACTTGTCAGTCCCATGCCTCTGGCCGTGGAGGAGGTGTCGCGATTATTTGTCGCGAGAAGTGGAAAGTCCTGCCGTTGTCTGCTCCTGCTGTTAGCTCTTTTGAATCGACTGTGTGTCAACTGTCTGGCCCAGTTCCTACCATCATTGCAACTGTCTACCGTCCTCCTAAGTCAATCAACAATTTTTTGAACGATCTTGTTACCTTCCTTACTCATTTATCTGTAATCACTCCAAATATAATTCTGCTGGGGGATTTTAATATACATCTGGACAATATCAATATCCCTCTCACTAGAGACTTTTTATCTTGCCTGGAGAGTTTTGGATACCAGCAGCACACTGATGTTCCTACCCATTGTAAAGGACATATCTTGGACCTGATCTGCTGCTCTGGTGTTGTTCCTTTTGATCTCACAGCAGATGAACTCACTATAACCGACCATTTTCTTCTTTCATTCAATGCCAAACTTACCTTTTCTGTTCCTAAGCTTCCACGTCTCATAGCCTTTCACAACATTAAGAATATTAACTTGAATTTGCTGTCTTCTAGAATCGATTCCCAAATGGACTTTTATAATTTATCCACTCCCATAGAACTGGTCTCATATTATAACACTTGTCTTAATGGTACTTTTAATTCTCTGGCTCCGCTAAAAACCCGTTCTGTTTCTTTTTCTTTTTCTGCCCCTTGGTTTACGCCTGAACTTCGGCTTCTCAAAGCTAAGGACAGGCAACTTGAAAGGTTGTTTAAAAAATCCGGACTCTTTGTCCACAAAGAGATGTATAAAAATCATCTTCTCTATTATAAGGATTGTATAGCTCAAACCAAATCTAATTATTACACTCAGTTAATTACTCGTAATACAGGTAACACCAAGACTTTGTTTTCTTTACTTAATAATGTTATACAACCTCCAGACTCTTTACCATCTCACCTTTACTCAACTGCTTTCTGTAATTCTCTTATGTCTTTTTTCAACGAGAAAATCCAAAAGATACATCAGCACCTTGGTCCAGATCCTCTCTATATTCCTTCTGAACTACACTCGCCTATTCACTTTTTTTTTCTTCTTTCCAGCTTCCCACTTCCTCTGAAATCTCAGATCTCATCTGCAAATCCAAGTCATCTACTTGTCAGCTGGACCCCCTGCCTACAGTTCTGGTTAAAGCCTGCCTCCCCTCTCTAGTCCCTCTCATTTCTGCCATCATTCACTCTTCTCTCACTACTGGTATTATTCCCTCATCTTTTAAAACTGCTGCTATAACCCCAATACTAAAAAAACCTGGTGCTGATCCTACTAATTTCAATAATTTTCGCCCCATTTCTAACTTGCCCTTTATCTCCAAAATTCTTGAAAAAATAGTAGCTATCCAACTTCACACCCATTTATCTCACAATAATCTATATGAAAATTTCCAGTCTGGTTTTCGCCCCCTTCATAGTACAGAAACGGCACTTGTTAAAATTACTAATGACCTCCTTATGGCTGCTGATTCTGGTCTAATCACTATTCTCATCCTCCTTGATCTGAGTGCGGCCTTTGATACTATTTGTCATACCACTCTCCTTAATAGATTATCTCTGATTGGCATTACCCAAACTCCACTTGATTGGTTTAGATCCTACCTCTTAGTCCGCACTCAGTTCATACAGCTTAAAACCTTCACATCCCAACCCACCGCTGTTACTTCTGGTGTGCCCCAGGGCTCTGTCCTGGGGCCTCTTCTTTTTATTATTTACCTTCTTCCCCTTGGCAATATTTTTCGTAAATATAACATTAATTTTCACTGTTATGCTGATGACACCCAGCTCTACCTTGCTGGTAATCCCACCTCCTCTTTTCCACCACCCTCGCTTATTGACTGCATTGCTGAAATTAAATCCTGGTTTTCTTCGAATTTTCTTAAATTAAACAGTGACAAAACTGAGGTTCTCCTCATTGGTTCAAAATCATCATTATCCAAAACCAATAATCTCTCTCTTATTATTGATAACTCTGCTGTTTCCCCATCATCTCAGGTCAAGAGTCTGGGTGTCATCCTCGACAGTACTCTATCTTTCCAATGTCACATTAATAACATCACCCGGTCTGCTTAATTCCACCTACGTAATATTAATCGCATTCGCCCCTCCCTCACTCCTCATACTACTGCCATTCTTGTTCATAGTCTTGTCACTTCTCGGCTGGACTACTGCAATTCACTCCTCTTTGGTCTCCCTAATAAATCTCTTCATAAGCTTCAGTTAGTCCAGAATTCTGCAGCACGTATCATCACTCAAATCCCATCTATTCACCATATTACTCCGGTCTTGCAGCACCTTCATTGGCTCCCGATCAAGTTTCGTATTGATTTTAAGATTCTACTATTAACATTTAAGGCCATCCATAACCTTGCCCCTCCATATCTGTCTGACCTTCTTCATGTTGCCATTCCATCCCGTAACCTTAGATCCTCTTCCTCCACCCATCTGACTGTCCCTCCCGCCCGTCTAACCACCATGGGGAGCAGAGCTTTCAGCCGTTCTGCTCCCAAGCTCTGGAATTCATTGCCTGCGGATCTCCGAAATATCAAATCATATTCATCCTTCAAATGTAAACTTAAAACGCATCTGTTTAAAATGGCTTTTTCTTTTTCCTCCTGATTGTAATGGTTTTGTTTGGTTTTAATTTCTAGATTTTCTGATGTTTAAAGTTTTTATAATTGTGTCTTTTATTTAATTAATTAATTAATTATTTATGTATTGTTTGTTTGGTGTCCTTGAGTTCCTTGAAAGGCGCCTTGTATAAATAAAATGTATTATTATTATTATTAAAATGATTAGCTATCTTGACTAATCCTTCCAATCATTTCCATGATGTGTTACCTTGGAACACCTTTAACCACTGGTTTATTCCATGAAGGTGCTAAGCGGTACTACCAGGGTTTATACTTGCCATTAAACTTTACAGGGATTACTCCCATTGTGCCCAACATCAGTCTGGGGAGTATGAGAAACATTGTCTGCATTTACAAATCTGCAGTCATCTACAGCCTCTGGATAAACTTCACTATTCCGGAATGGAAAAGGACCTTTTTTGTTTTAGACAAAGAGCACTTACCTGGCCGGTGTTAGCAATGTTTGTTGCAGTACATAGACTGTAACAATAGCAATATATAGCGCCTGACCCAACACAAACTGACACCGAGGCGCGTATAAAATAACCAAAAGACTTTTATTTTTCTTCACCTGTGGGGCATGTCTTGCCCGTGAACCCCACAGGCAATACACAGTCCCAAAACACACTCTTCCTGTCCCAACACTCCCTCCTGGCACCGGCACCACCACTCCTCCCAACTCTGGCCCCTGAGTGGTGGTGGGTGGTCCATTTTATAGCCCACCTGGAAGTGTTCCATGTGCTTGACCACCTGGTTCCAATTGCACTTCCGGGTGGGGCTGAAGATTTGTCCAGCTGGGCTAAGGAATCCATGCAGCACCCCCTGGTGGCCACCCCATCTCCCAACCAGGCTGTGGAGGACTCTTATCTCCTATGGAGCCCTGAAGGATGTTGAGGCATCACCGTCGGCCAGGAAGGCTGCCACCAAGCGTCCCGGGGGAGGTATTGAGTTGCCCATGGTTGCTCCCCTGGAACATATGCAGCAGGGGCATCCTGGCCGGGCATGGGACCCAGACACCCGTCACAAGACAAACAGACATATTAGCCTATGCCTTTAGGAATACTTTACATTAAATGTATGCTAGGTATGCTGCATACAGTATATACTTCTGGGTCTTGCACTCGCTCAACCATTTGAATTATGACTTCATGTTTAAATTGTGTTTTTGCATAATTAATATTCAGTGTTATTGCTGAATAAAGAACAGTTCCCATAATTTGATAAGTTAGTATCATCTGTCTACAGTGCCAATAAAAAGTATTCACCCCTTGGAAATTTTTACATTTTGTGGATGTACAAGAGCTGATTAAGAGTGGATTTAATTTTTTTTTTTTTGACATTGATCAACAGAAAATGACTCAATTTCAAAGTAACAACAGATCACAGAAAAGTGATATAAATTAATTACAAATATAAAACATACAATAATTGATTGCATAGGTACTCAGCCCCTTCAAGTCACTCTTTACTAGATGCACCATTTGCAACCATGACAGCCTTTAGTCTACATGGACAAGTCTCTATCAGCTTTACACAATTGGACCCTACAGTTCTTCTCATATCTTCTTTGCAAAAACCGCTCAAACTCTGTCAGGCTGCATTAGGCTTGTAAGAGAACAACATTTTCCACCTCCAGACACAAACTCCTAATTGGATTGAGATCTGGACTCTGGTGTGGCAACTCCAAGAACAAATGATGTGACTTTGAAAACCAATTGGCTTAATCAGTGATGATGTGGGTGTGTAATATGAATGAGGGTGAATGCATATGCAATCAGTTATTTTAAGTTTTATATCTGTACATAATTTTGACCATTTTGCACAGTTCTGTTTTCGGTTTGACAAAGTTTTTTTCTCTATTCTATTTTGCTTTTCTATTTAAAAAGCCAAATTAAATACATTATGATTACATGTCGTATAACAATAAAATGTGAAAACATCCAAGGGATGAATACTTTTTAAAGGTATGCACTGTATCTATGCTCACAATTCACTCCATGGGAGAGGTGCTATATGAATAAAATGTATTATTATTATTATTATTATTATTACTCCATCTGCTGTTGAGACTCAATACTAGTCCACAGAAAAAAAAATTAGGATGTCTATAAGCTTTGCCTTTTGCACGAGGAGCTCTTAGAAAAGAGGCATGGCCAAGGTCACTGGAAACTGAACGTGGAAAGCCCAGTCTCATAAAATATTTTCAAAATCTGACATGATATCTTGTCAGGTGACCATAAAGTAGGATAAAATTCACAGGAGGACGTCTGCCTTATTCATGTTCAAGTTATAAAGATGTTGAAAACCAGGGTCAGCAATAAGGATTAAGCAATTTCCAGTGTTCTGGCTGTTTGCTAAGTGTACTGTTAGAAAGTCAAAGACTATTAATAAAAAACTGAGACAATTATTATATCAAAGAAAACACCAAAACTCTTTTTCCGTGTTGTCTCCTGTGTTGTCTCCTGTGTTGTCTCAGGTTCTCAGAAAGTACACTTTGATCACTGCTCGTATTTTTAGTTTCTCCATATCTATAATAGACTGGGCAAAGATCATAGTTAACCAAAAACTGTCATTTATAACTCATAGCAAAATTTTACAGTCACACTGATTAAGATCTCCTGCTATCTCAAATGACTCAGACTTAATTTTAAGTTTTCATCTACAGTTAGCAAAACAAAAATGCTTAAGTTCATCTCTAATAGGAAAGTGTCTTTACTGATGTCAATATTCTTTACTTAAGATAAAGATTCTGATAAGCTCTCAATTCATATTAATTAGAATATGAAGTCAATTTTTCTATGTTATTTTATAACTTTTTCGTGTAGCAAAAGACCTCTCTTTCATCTAGCTTGCACATTGAGCTCCACACACATATAATCATATGGCATGAGCCCAGCACCCCTGTGCAGGAATTTTATTTTGGCTCTTTGTACTTGCAGTCTCCATGTTTCATTTACCTACCTCAGCTTGGGACTTTAAGTGAAGATGGAAGGGCGACATCTCAGGACTTAGTCTGTGAGTGATACCTACACGGTGTGCTGCTACCTCAGAGATCCTAAATGGTTACTGTCTTTGTGGAGCATCAGTTAGCGTCCAACTGCTTTCTTCTAGGTAAATTGGTTGCCTCCCATATGCCCAAAAATGTCTGTTATGTTAGCTGGTGTCTCTTATTGGCCTGTTATTAATTAGGAATTTGGCTGGCTTTGATCTGATTTAGTTATAAATTATGATTATGCTTAATTACGTTTGATTTGCTTTTCCCCTTACCAATATACTCGCAGATTAAAACAGGAAAAGTGAGACATCTAGATTGTAACTCTGCATCAAAATATGTAGAGAATCTTAAGAGTAATTATGGTAAGCCATTTAGATCAACTGACATCAAACTATAATGTGACTTTGAAAGAGGCTTTGGATACAGTAACTTCCCTAAAACAAAAAGTGATTGAAGCGCAAAGAAACGGACTCTGGTTTAAAGAGAGTACTTGAGCTCTCAAATTAAAGTGTTGAAATCTGGAGCATAGATAGGAAGCAGCAAAGCTGCAGGCCTTCAAAACTACATGGACAGATGGTGTTAAAACATACAAAAAAAGCTCTCTTTATGGCCCAAAATGACTAATATTCTAGATTAATAAATGAAAACAGACATAATCCTTGTTTAATGTTTTAGAACAGTTTCTAATCTAACAAATGGGAATTCTGAACTGTTGAGAAAAGCTCTGCAGACATTATGAGTGCAGATATTATTAACTTTTTTAATGGTAAAATCTATAATATAAGATCCCAGATTTCAGCAACATCTCATAAACTAAATATTACATTGACAACCCCTGTCTTGCCTTGCACACACCACTTCAGCCATTTTATTTTGATAACGGAACAGGAAGTCATAACTTTAATTTCTAAAATGAAACACAAAACCTGTCCTTTAGACCCAGTCCCAACAAAACTAGTAAAATGCTCAACAGATGTTCTGGCAATACCCATTCTTAGCATTATCAATGCACAGTGAACGGCACAGTTCCTGTTGGACTAAAAGTGTCAGTTATCAGACCTTTACTAATAATGGCAGAAGAAGACTCACAGAGGCCTAACAATTATAGACCACTCAAATTTACTGCTTCTTTCTAAAAAAACAGTCACTATGCAACTTCAGTCTTGCCTTACACATCACAATTTATTTGAGAAATTCCAGTATGGCTTCTGCACCAGTCACAGTACAGAAACAGTGCTAATCTGAGTTGTAAACAACATTCTAATATTCTAAGGAAATTCCACAATAATTATGTTGTTAGATTTAAGCAGTGTTGAGGACGCGAGTGGCTGTAACAGACCAAGGGGACCACCATGTAATATCTGACTACATCAGATAGACAGTCATTTCAGGAGGGTGGCACTGAACCATGTGTCTGCCTGGGGGTTGCCAAGCAGGATCCCGAGCTGTTTCGTCATGTGGTGGGTGCAGCAACGTGCTGCACGAGTGTGTGCTCCCCAACATGACCTGGCTGTCTGGCACTATTGACCACTCCATTTTATTACATAGGCTAGTAAATGACATTAGGCTTTAAGGCACTGTTCTTGCCTGGTTTAGTTCATATTTATCAAATTGATTTTAGTATGTACAGAAATCACCTGACAGGACATTACACTGAGTATGTACAGTTACTGTTTTCACTTTACATGTTTCGATTGGGAACTATCATTAGAAAAAACATAACATTAATTTTCACTCATATGCAGACAACACCAAACTATACCTTTCTTTCAGACCAAATGATGTTTCCTCAATGTTACTTTAATTAATTGTGTCAGTGACTTAAAAAGAGTGGAGGGACAAGAACTACTGAATACAGAAAAATAACAGTTATTTATTTGGGGGGAATTATGCAGACTGCAACAACATTGCTTGCTTAAAAGCTATGAGTATCTAAAATAAAACAAGTGAGTTAGAGTTGCATGCAGCTGAGTGTAATTATGATATATTGAAATCTAAATAATCCATGCAGACCTCAGAGTTAACATTTGCAATGGACCATGAGATGCATAATTCTGTTTTTTTGCCATTTGCTATGGGATTTGTAAAAGCAGTGTTGATGTTTGTGATGCACCATCTATTAGAATAACATATTAAATATATTTTATTACTGAAAATATTTGTGATCTTTTGGAATGACAGACAAAGCAACCAGATGGAAACAGACACTTATCTTTTATTAAGGTGGATAACAATAACAGAAACCTGGCGATGTAATAAAGATGGAGATGAGAGAGTAACAGATGGTTTCACATTTTTTAGGAAGGATAGACAGAAAATAATGGGGTTGCCATTTGTGCAAAACAGAATTTAAATGTATGCCTTCTTCACTTGGGTGAGGAGTCGCAACTTAGTGAGGATGTCTGGATTCAGATGGAAAGTATTAGGAATAGACGTCTTATTTTAGGAGTGTGCTATAGACTCCCCAATGCAGACAGAAATTTCAATGTGCGTTATAGTAATAGGGGTCTTTATTTAATCAATTAATAGGACCGACCTTACAAATAAAGGGGTATAGAAATGGCAGTTTTTAGATGTAATTAGTGACATTAACACAGTATCTTAAAGCACCAATGTGGGAAGAAGCCTGTCTAGATTTAGTATCAGACAGACAGACAGACAGACACAGACAGACAGATACTTTAATCCAACTAGGACAGAATTCAGGGTGTTAGATGTGAGTTGACCACTAAGCTCAAGTGACCATAATATATTGCAATCCTGAGTATACTGGCAAATCGTAAATGCAAAGGCTAAAGCTGTTAAGTTTGACTTTAGTAGGGCAAATTTTGAACAGATACGACAAAGTCTAAAAGGGATAAACTAAGATAACCTTTTAAGTATTCGCACAGCTTAGAAGCAGAGGAACAGGTTTAAAGCATTTTACATATAATGCAGAACCTAGCATATAAATGTGCATAGAATTCACACTAAAACATGGTGTACGGACAAAACTGGAAATGTGGGTATGCAAAAAAAAATTCAAATGCTTAAAACTACATAAGCAGAGTTCCACACACTTTCCCTTCATAAATCCCAATAAACATGAATTTTAATGCACATGCACATGCCTACAGTCCCACCACGACTCCTCCCCAAAATTCATATACTGTATTTGAATATGCAAATCAATATGAATAGCCCCTTCGCTTCAGTGTTTTATGAAAAGACAATGGCAGAAGCACATATAAAAAAAGAAGAATTTCAGCAAATATGATGTAGAGGCAAGGAAAAACTTACTATTTGTTGGCTTAAGCAGTGGAATAAACAACAAAAGGAAGTTGGAGTGATACAACATGATGGAGACACTTGAAAGTTCAAGTTCAGAAAGTTACTACTGTATTTATGTTGACAGTTTGGTATTTACATGTTTCTGTTACACTTAAAACATTTTATTGTTGAAAACAAATAAAAAACAATGCCTTTGGATAATTTTTCCAGAGTTAAACATAATGCTAAGGAGACTACAGATATTTTAAAAATAAATCTTTTAAAGGTTTAGCTTTTCACAGTGCTGTATGTACAGCTTTGGCAAACTCAGGTTCAAAATCAGGAAGACGAAGGCACAGTCCAAAAATAGGCAAAGTTTAGAGTAATAAACAAGCTTAAGTTCCAAAAAGAAATCCTTAACATGAAAAACAAATGAATTCATCTGGAGCTAAATGTTATAATGTCTAAGCACTCAGTAGGTGGTTCATCACATTTCATTGTTTACCTGATAATTAATGTGAGCCAAAATCAGGCAGCACAATGAAGGGGAGACGAGAGGCCAAAGAAAAATGAGACTGCAGTCTTAAAACAGGAAGACATCTCCTTCTAAGAAATAAAAGCCATGGCAAAGTTTGGCTGGCTAATGGAATCCAGAGATGCTGCATTGACAACAAAACTCCAAAAAAAAAAAATGAAAGCAATAGTCTTGCCAGTAGCAACATATGATTGTAATGGCTGTTTTGTCAAGAAACCAGAATGAGAGAAAATTGATGCTTTTGAACTGCAGTGCTGGAGAATATTACTGTGAACTTCAAGAATGACAAATCAGCCCATTTTGAAGTCATTAACAAGTCAGGCTGAAATGAAAATCTTCTGTATTGTCAAGAAGGTAAAACAAAGAAGGAAACAGAAAGCAAGCTGACCAGATCAAGAAAGAATACTGTGAATCAATGTAACCTCAGGAATTAAAACAACAATAACATTTATTCACATAGCACATTTTCATACAAATAATGCAGCTAACAGATCCTGCTACTGTCAAAAAAGGACATGGAGACCAAATGGCCACTGGGTTACCAAAAGAAACTAAATAACAAGAATAAACAGTAGCCAGTTCTGCCAAGAATATTTTAATTTGTTATACTGTAAAAAAACTGAGCAATATCAGACAATTATGTTATAAATTGGAACATTAGAGGTTTTATTTACAGTTCAGAAGAGGAGAGATAGTTTTTTCAGCTAAATATTTCAGTGTTATGTTGTAGTATGTTGTAGCTGCTGGCACCCTCTTGCACCCTGATATGTTTATTTTTGACTTTTTTCTAGTAATGTATTTGTTTTTTGGGGGGTTATGTCTAAAGTTTGTCTTGTTTGTAAATATACTTTTTCATTTCTTTACGGCTTTTCATTGAGTGCTGATCTGTGATATGTGGTGAGTGGGTTAAACAGGACGAGTGTTGGAACCCTGAAATATTTTTTCTAAGTGTATTAAGTACTACTGCTATTACTTAAGTGGTGTTCTGATCATGCAGCTGCACTGGGGTCATTCAGTTTCTTGGACTAGCGGTACAATGTATATAGTGCATCCGGAAAGTATTCACAGCGCATTACTTTTTCCACATTTTGTTATGTTACAGCCTTATTCCAAAATGGATTAAATTCATTTTTCCCTCAGAATTCTACACACAACACCCCATAATGACAACGTGAAAAAAGTTTACTTGAGGTTTTTGCAAATTTATTAAAAATAAAAAAACTGAGAAATCACATGTACATAAGTATTCACAACCTTTGCTCAATACTTTGTCGATGCACCTTTGGCAGCAATTACAGCCTCAAGTCTTTTTGAATATGATGCCACAAGCTTGGCACACCTATCCTGCTACCACCATGATTCACTGTAGGGATGGTATTGGCCTGGTGATGAGCGGTGCCTGGTTTTCTCCAAACGTAATGCCTGGCATTCACACCAAAGAGTTCAATCTTTGTCTCATCAGACCAGAGAATTTTCTTTCTCATGGTCTGAAAGTACTTCAGGTGCTTTTTGGCAAACGCCAGGCGGGCTGCCATGTGCCTTTTACTAAGGAGTGGCTTCCGTCTGGCCACTCTACCATACAGGCCTGATTGATGAATTGCTGTAGAGATGGTTGTCCTTCTGGAAAGTTCTCCTCTCTCCACAGAGGACCTCTGGAGCTCTGACAGAGTGACCATCGGGTTCTTGGTCACCTCCCTGACTAAGGCCCTTCTCCCCTGATCGCTCAGTTTAGATGGCTGGCCAGCTCTAGGAAGAGTCCTGGTGGTTTCGAACTTCTTCCACTTATGGATGATGGAGGCCACTGTGCTCATTGGGACCTTCAAAGCAGCAGAAATTTTTCTGTAACCTTCCCCAGATTTGTGCCTCGAGACAATCTTGTCTCGGAGGTCTACAGACAATTCATTTGACTTCATGCTTGGTTTGTGCTCTGACATGAACTGTCAACTGTGGGACCTTATATAGACAGGTGTGTGCCTTTCCCAATCATATCCAGTCAACTGAATTTACCACAGGTGGATTCCAATTAAGCTGCAGAAACATCTCAAGGATGATCAGGGGAAACAGGATGCACCTGAGCTCAATTTTGAGCTTCATGGCAAAGTCTGTGAATACTTATGTACATGTGCTTTCTCAATTTTTTGATTTTTAATAAATTTGCAAAAATCTCAAGTAAACTTTTTTCACGTTGTCATTATGGGGTGTTGTGTGTAAAATTCTGAGGAAAAAAATGAATTTAATCCATTTTGAAATAAGGCTGTAACATAGCAAAATGTGGAAAAAGTGATGTGCTGTGAATACTTTCCGGATGCACTGTAGGAGTTAATGATGAACTGTGTCAGCTTGAATTGGCAAAAGGAATAAAATAAAATAAGAGGCAATTAACATTTATCTTTATTTGTTAACATGCAAGTCGCAATGCTGAGCACAGGGAATCACAGGACAGAGTTGTTGGAATTGCCAGGGGACACATGTTATATCAGTGAATTAACTAGATTTGGGAAATAACTGGGATAATTGACAAGTAACAGAAAGGGGTCAAAACTGGGAGATCAAAGACACAAGCGTCAAAGCTAAAATGAGAGCCAATAATCCTAGTCAAAAATATAGGGAAAAAAGTCAAAACCAGGAAAAATTTCTTTTAGAAAGAATGATTCAAAAAAGGGTTTTTAAATAGATAAGTAAGTAAATTCCTGGATGACCATTAATCCCATCGTGTCATTATGTGAAAGTTGCAAACTCCAAGGACTCACCCTTAGCAATGCACGAACTGGTCCTGATGATAAGAAAACAGCAGCAATCATAAGAAATTGAAAACAGTGGTCAAAGCAATAAAAAAAACAAAAAACTTCTAAGTTGATTGGAATTCCCAAAAATAAATGTCATAATCATAATCAGGAGCCTCAAAACTGCTAAAACATGTTTGATTTCAGAAATACATGTGAAAAACATAATAAAAAAAAACACAAATGCAACTCTGAAATCTGTGTTCTGAGCACATGTAGGCACTTAAGAATTATTGTTAGAGTCAAACTGAACATAGCCAGATGGGTGGAAGTCGTAAACGAAATGAAGAAAAAATGTCAAATGTCCAGTTAAAGAGGAAACCAACAAGAGAAGTCCTTAAAACAAAGCCATAGGCAAAACCCCAAAAACAAACCTCTTTGCTTGTTTTATAAACTAAACTACTGCTGGGAAAATCCACCAAGGGACAGCATATGCGCTGACAACTCCATATTTATATAGAAACTACCATAACTTCATCAATGCAACAAATACGATCATGTGATATATATAAACACAAAGGAACAGAATGTTAATAGAAATGAATGTTATTAAAATGACATTGTTCATTAGAGGTAAATAAAAAAAAGATGATTATCCATGAAAAACTAATAAACGGTAAACACAATCTGTATACAAATAAGAATATTACAAGAAAAAAAATGAAAAAGAAATCACAGCCATAATACTCTGACCTAGAAGAACACCTGTTCACATGCACCTGTGTGCTCCACCTCTCTCCTGCTCCTTGGACCTTTAAAATGACAAGTCCAACAAGCTACTGATGTGGTGGATGACCAGAAGCTGGTGTGAAAGCTGTGTTGTGATTTGAACACATTGGTGTTCATTTAATACATCAGCAACTTCAACTGGCCACACCAATTCGGGACCCCATCCCTTTTGCCATTTTGTTTATTTTTTTTTACAATCAAACTGTGTGTTATGATCTGCCTGGCTCTCCAGTTCCCAATGAGGCTTTTGAGATCACAGGCTTTAAATGAGACCTAGTTATAAAAACATCAGCCTTACTCCAAACTTGAGCAGCAGGCATTCTTCATGCACAGGCCCAACAGAAACTGGTAAAGATGTCAAAGTTAAAACTTTTAAAAGGGCAGGTGGGGAAATGTAAAACCTCTGGTTCACAAAGAGAAAAACAATGTTCTTTTATAAGTTAAAAGTGTATTTAACAACATTCAAAACAATAATCAAAGAAATAAGGAATTGAAAAGCATATGCATAAAAGACAAACCAAAGCAAAAACAAAACCAGTCCACAAACTGAAAAAAAAAATCCTAAATCAAGGAAAAATTGTCCAAAAGCAAAATATTTAAAGAATAAACATTGAAAACACAAAATTACAAATCAAAAGAGCAGCCAGTAGACAGAAGTTTAAAGCTAAAGCCACAGCAGCCATCTTACTTTTGCTGTACTCTTAAATAGCACCGGGGCAGTCCCTCAACTACAACAGTAGGGGACCCTGCTCCCTGGGTGCAACCCAGTTTAAACTATTATTCATTAATTAAATAAACAAAGAAAACCAAACAAAAATGTAATCAATAAAAAATGACAAAAGAGTTAAATAAGAAGATAACACCTTGAAGCCAGGGATCATACATTGATTGTTCTGTAACACACTGAAAACTAATGTTTGTGAAACAAGGCAAAATGGGCTGTGGCAGACGACCAGGGACCTTGCCCCACTGGGACACCTGGAGAAGGGAAGGACCGGGAGAGGGGCAATATCTTCCCCAGGGCATAAGAGGGCAGCCCCCCTGGATTACATCAGGGCCACGGATGGAAAGCTTGTAAGCTCAACTCTGTTGGGGTCCATAGCCACCGCCAGGGGACACCTGGACGATCCCAGAGCCCTGGATAGCAGCATTTCCGCCACACCAGGAAGTGCTGTCGGAAGAGGAACCAAGTGCACCTGGGGTGCTTCCGGGTGCAACATAAAAGGGGCCACCTCACTCCACTCGAGGAGCTGGAGTCGGGTGGAAGAGGACGGAGCTTGCGAGGAGAGGTGTAGAGGCAGCAGAAGAGTTAAGAGAGATAAAAAAGGACTGAGCCTTGTGAGTTGTTTATGGTGCATTGTGCTGTGTGTAGTGAAGAAACAAAATAAACGTGTGTGTTATGGACATCTGGCTATGTCAGTGTCTGTCTGTGTCCGGGCTTCTTTCACAGGGCTTATAAAAGCAAAACAATTCCACAAGTTCAAGAATAAGAGCTTAAGAAGTTTCATAAATGAGGGACGACTATTCAGTCCATGGCATACAGTATGTCTGCACAACCTTTATTCAATTATTCAGTAGTACTAGAGTGTTGTACCATGTTAGCCATTATGGGTGTAATGAGAAGTCAAGCAAAATGACACCTTTTATTGGTCCCTTCTTCAGGCAAGATGTAATCACGCAGTGGAGAGGCAGTTCAGATTATGCCCACTTCGGTCCATATTGCTTATGTGAGTTATCACGAAAAAGTAAATAGGAAAGTTGGATTACTCCTGTTCTGATTAGCACTTATATTCTATTTGTTTTCCAATGCGTTTTTTCTTCATTTATAAATCCCATTACATTTTTAGGGGCACAGAATCCACTTCTAATATTAGTTTTGTCAAATTATTTCATTTTAAGGGAGCTAAATATTGCTGCATATTGATGTAACACCATTTTGAAATTCTAACAACCTTGATATTTTGTGTCTTTTGTTTAATGGTTTCCCAGATGTTTCAATGGAGAGACATCCATGATCATACCCATTTTGGGTCAGCTTCTCAGAGTTCCAGATTATCCAAGTTTGTTGATACAACTTCAAGAAATTCAGACGCCTGTGTGGTTCACATTTAGGTATAACTAGGCCTCTGTCTCTTTCACTATGAGGTAGGTTTGGCAACAACTTTTAGCTTAGTTTATGACTCTTTCTCAGCCTTCTTCACGTGGAATACCTTGGCTCACCTTGAATACAACAGCTCCCTTGTATAACTCTGAAAGATCTGTACAGCTTCAGATCTCTTTAAACAATTTCAAAAAATAAAATCTAACCTAGAAGCTTTTCCTAGAGATATATTGTTAACTTTCCCAGTAAAGATACTTAGGTGATTGGGTTTTAACCAATACTAACACTGAACCATATCATAACTTGCCATCTATTTCCTATATTTACTTGATGTTCTTACCTACCTTTTTTTCTCATTACCCCCAAACATAATGCACCTCCATCTCCATTTATATTTTATTTATTTGTCCAACACCCCTGTACATAGATTTGTTCACAATTTAGGCTGCTCAAATCTACTTTTGATTTATTTTTTACATTTTAGATTACTTTAAATGTGCAAATAAGCTTCTTTGACTAAAAGGTTGCAATTCCATCCTTATCTGATTTTTTTATTTTAGAATTAAGCCTAAAAAGGCAGAGTGGTGTTCTACTTTGGGCTACTGACTTAAAGCTTTAGGAACGATTCCCAGTTTGATTACTGCGTGTGATTTTGTACTCAACCGTGTCCCTTTGTCTCAAGTGTTCTGCCTTTTACCTACAATTCTGCTTAACTGGTCAATCTAAACTGGCCTGATGTCAGTCTAGGTGAGTTTATGAACATCCCCATCTACATTTGATTACACCTAATGCTGTCAGGATAGACTCCTGATCCCAGCGACTCTATAACAGAAAGCACAGGATCAAAGAATAAATGGATGGATAAATGGAATTAAGCCTAATTCCACCTTCTGCACGCCATATGCTCTGCCTGCACCCCACCTCACAATCGCTAACATTATTATAGAATATATTCTGGTAACATAATTTGTGGACAGGCTTTTTTTATCGTCATGGCCATGCAATTTAATTTTCTATTAATCATCAAACAAATTAAAAAGCAAAAATAACTTTTTTCATGGTGTTCAACATCGAAATCAGTACTGCATTTATTAATAAATGTGATTCACAAGCTGTACAGAATCCTACTAAATCTTTGTTCTTTCATCACCATCTGCTAAAACTTAAGATTTTCCTTCATTTTATATTCAGCAGCGCTGTTTCTAATAGTTCATGCTCTTGATTTAACTTGGTACTAACAAGATCATATTGTGCTGCTATCAAACCTCATACTCTGCATACAGCAATTAGACGTAGGGAACATTCAGTCTGGAGGCAATTGAGTGCTACCACCCAATATGGCGACGCTACAGCATTCCTGTGTTCATTTACATCAGACTGTACACAACACTTGTATTAAAACAGAATGATATCACTTCTTTATTCATGACTGCTAAGTGAAAAACCACATCAGTGGAGCCGAGGACGCACAGGACTGCTTGCCTGCCAACAGAACTTTATTGACTTTATTCAGCATGTTCCAGCATTTTTTTTAAACAATGTCATGCAGGTTTAACACTGAAATTTCTTTTAAGTAGGACCTTAAGCTTATTTCAGTTTTTCTTTATTTGATATGTAATGTACTAAAACTGTACTAAATTTAAAAACACTTATTTGCTTGGATATTCCAGTAGTGTTTTATTTTTATATTGTATCAGATTTGTTAATATGATTAATATGTACAGTATTCTTAGCCCGTCTTAAAGGAAGTGTGCTACAAAAAAAAAATACATTACATTTAAACCACTGTAGCAAGGGGGAGGAAGTAATGTACACTATATATTTGGTTTTCCTCTTACATTCTAAAGACATTCTGTTAAGTTAATCAGTGTCCATGAAGAGGACTGATGTGTTTGGGATTCTTTATTGTAATGTCTGCAAGTCCTCATGACGAATATGGATCTCATCCAGGGAAGGTCTTGATGTTGAAGGAGTAGGCTGCTTTCCTATTGATCCCTAATGGTTCGGTAATAAAACAGATGGTGGTTCTGTGATTCCTCATAAAATAGGCAAATGGAAGGTTCTAACACTGGGGAGAGGTTAGCTTACTGCGAATGATTATAATAACTCATAAATTAATAATAGAGTTAGTTTTCTTTACTAGCCACTACCTATGCAGAGGTTGCAAATTCTTCCACTATTCTCAAATAAGAACTGTTAATTAGTATCACTGTGTTTTTCCAAATACCAGCCAGACAGAGGATAAAATATACCTCATTCAAAGAACTTGTGTATTGAGGTGTAGATTTAGCTCTTTTGTGTATAATATCTCATGCACAAAAGTCGTTAATTTCTTTTCCATGAAATACAGTTTGATTGCCATTTATAAATGTGGCATGAGATAAGTAAAGCCTAATAAACATAGCTTGTGTGGGACAGCTGGGAATCTTGCCCATTTAGGATGGCCTCAGCTTCGAAGAGCAAGGGGAGACAGCATGCACAGGGCGTCGTCTCCTCTAGAGCGCCAGATGAGACTCCTGGATTGTGGCAGCACCCCAGAATCCCACAGGTCATCATGGGAACTGAAGTTCTTCGGCTCAGCCCTGTTGGGTTCCATGGGAGACGCCAGAGTGTGCTGTGGGGACTGGCAAGCCCTACTTTGTTGGGCTCCCCCCGCCAATGGACGTGCTCCCAAGCCACAGCTTCAGGACACTGGAAGTGCTTCCAGGTGTTATATAAAAAAAGCTGTCTGCCACAACTCCAGAAGCTAGAGTCGGGAGGAGGAAGAAAATGCTTGCTGTGAAGAGTGAAGGAAGCAGAGAGAGAAGAGGAAGAGACAGCGGAGAAATACAGAGCATTATTGTGTGCTGCTTATTGTATTGTGGCTGTAGAGGGAAATGCTTATTAGAAGGGCCTCCCACCACAAAAATCCTCTTTGTTTATTGGCATCTTGTGTCCAAGCTTGTGTGTGTCAGGTGTTTGGGGAGCAGGAGCACGCCCTTTATTCAAATATATATTTATTTTAGGTTAACAAATCTGCAGTATACTTTTATGCATATGAGAGACTAAACAGATGATAAAAGTCACAAGATGGCGAGAATCTCTGGGCATTTGTACCGGGCCAGTAGTGGAAAAGTGAAAGCACAGGTTCAAAGAGAATAGTCAGAAGTAAAAATTCTTTATTACAGTGACAGCAAAATCAAAAATCCTAGTGTCATGCTCTTCAAATTAAATACAGTCCTCTACAAAGACACAAAACAATTATATACTACAATAAACAAAAATAAGCAATGGTGAATATGTTTAGTATTTACAGTGGCTCAAATCAAAACTGATGAAATATAACAAAAAAAAAAACAGACTCTTTGCTTTATCAAAGCAGAAGTGAAACTTAGTGGAAAAACAACTCTTTACATATGCAGGAATTCTCAATAAGTTTGCTCAGCTACCTTTCTCTCTAACACCAAATGGTCAAAAGATGACCCCTAATGGGTATTCCTCGGTTTGTATGCTGGGGAGATTTAACTGGCCAATTGTTACCACTGGCCCGACAAAACCCAATCGATGAAGCCACCCGAGACCTTTTGCTCACACAGCTTCGATCAAGGCAGAAGTCTCGCTATTTCCAGGAATCTCCACTCGTGCTTGTGTGTGTTGTTGTGAGCTCACACACATAAAACCACACATGCACGCACCTCCAACTTCAGGCAGCCTCTCAAAGTTTCTTTCACTTTTGCTCTTTTCTGGAAAACATTTCTAAGCTTTCCCTGGCCGCAAAAATGACCTCAATTTCTATTCAAACTCAAAAATACATGAAAATCAACATAGTTTTAACAATAACTTTAGACTTCTAAACAAACCCCAATAAGACATTGTTCTTTAAACACAGTATAATAAAGTGTTTTAAGTATGCTTTATCACTTCATATTTCACATTCAAAGGAATGACCTTTCCAACTATTTCACAATCTTTTTTGGAGCCTTGATATTCAGGATAATGTGTTAAGACACGAGAACAACACACATGACAAGCTGAGTGGATCCATAGCACATCAACACACAAGTACATCTCGTCTGTGGATCAAGCTCCACCATTAGACAGTCTAAACATAGCATCGGATGAGAGAATGGCTCAGCCCCACTCCATTCAACAGACTGCAAAAAGATGCATTTGGAATGACTATGAAGATGATTGGTTGCTGCAACTGTGAGTGAGGTGGGCAACAAGAATTTACTGATCTCAGATTGGATATTGGAACCGAGCATGGCCTCTTTATCCTCACTGTCAACTACTACCAACACCCCTTGTGAGTCTATGAAATCAACTCCAACAGGTTGCATAACTCCACTTTCAGCCACAGAGAAAATGGAGTTATCTGAGCCAAAAGTGTTGATTATCGCACTTGGAGGGGGGGAAGTAAATGATGTATGGGAGGATATAAAGGATATACACAAGACAATAGACAGTATGGACATCAGAATGGACAGCAGAATATAAAAGATCAGGAGGTACGTTTGAGCAATAAATCTGATGTAATCCTCAAAAAAAATCTAGCCAGAATTAATGACAAAAATCGAGAAGTTAAGCAAAAATTTATGACTCGTATTGAAGTTGAACAAGAAAGCAATTGCTGTAGAATTCGGATGCAAAGTGCTTAGTGATAAATTAGTTACATTGGAATACAGATATTGAAGAACAACATCAGAAACGAAGGTCTCCCTGAAAACTGTGAAAATCCAAACACAGTGAAATTCATAGCTGAATTATTTTCTAAAATAATAGGAGAGGACTTTAAAATCAGATGCCGAGATCTCAGCAGCTTATCACATACATGGCTTGAATGATCCTAAACCGAGAAGTCTGATTGTCTAATTCAACAAACTACAGGTTAAGGAAACCTTGATGTCAATTCTCAGACAGAAAGAGGAAATTATATGTGAAAATAACCACATGCATATTTTTAGTTACTATATTGAAATTTATTCTATTATACATTTTGGTGACCATTAAGTTTGGAAACCAAAAAAGCATCAGTTAATCAGCGAAATTACCAGAACAGATCAAGAATACACCAGGGGCATCATGTATAAACGGTGCGTACGCACAGAAATGTTGTGTACGAACGTTTCCACACTCAAATCGCGATGTATAAAACCTAAACTTGCCGTAAAGCCACGCACATTTCAACGGTACCTCATACCTTGGCGTACGCAATTTCTCCGCTCGGTTTTGCAGACTGGCGGCACCCAGCGTCAAAGCAGTGCTACTGTTCCTGTGTGGTCACCCTTTCTTTCTTAGCTCCACATTCCTGACGCGGCTTTATAAATACACTGAAACTAACTGCATATTGTTTATTAGTGTAATGCATCTGATTGTAATTAACCTGGCAGCGGTCCCCAACCTTTTTGACAGCAAGGACCACTTTATTAAATGCAAATTTTTCCACGGACCGGTCGGGGGGGGGGGGCAGTTTTATACACAATTTACATAACATTTCTATTATTATTAAGTTATTAAGCAGTTCGCATACATTTGCAACCTGAGATTTTTCTTCTTTTTTTGCATGTAACAAAGACATATGCTTTGCATTTGCCATTCCAACAGATTGCACATCACAAACATTAACACTGTTATCGTTTTTTTCGTGTCTGCCGTTTCTATAGGAGGGTGACAATGAGTTAAATTCCAATGGATGTTTTTCAAATATTGACAAGCAATAAGCAAAAGGTATCACTGAAAACCACAGAAAACAAAAACAGCAAAAAAAAAAAAAAAACAGTACGAGGAAAGTTCGAAGAAAGAATTTTTTTTACAATGTTTCTGTTTGGGGATCGTTGTGCAAACGTGCACATCTGAGCTGCGACCACAGATCTAACTGCTCTGTGGATGATTCATTCAGGCATTTCAAGGTCACTTCGTTGTAATGAAAGCATCTGCTGAATGTACTTCGTAGTAACGCGATTTCTATAGACTCGTGTCATATGGGGAAACTGTCGGGACCGTAACAATACTTTGTTGTAATACTCTCTCACCTCGGTCCCTCTCCTCTCTCTGCGCCGCTGCAAAGCCCCACACGCCAAGCGTTCTGAAAAGTCTGAGTGAGTCTCCGTTGCCGGCAGTTGTCTCGCGGCCCGGCTGTCAGACGGCTGCGGCCCGGTAGTGGGTCGCGGACCGGTGGTTGGGGACCCCTGGTCTAGGGAATAGCCATAGTATTCCAAATACCATAACTGCTTTAGCGTTGTAATTCTCACTGCATCTTCTTCTTCTTTCAGCTGCTCCCGTTAAGGATTGCCACAGCAGATCATCTTTTTCCATATTACTCTCACAGCACCACTCGGAGTATTTATATCACTGTATCTGAGTGGGGAATCACAGCAGCAGCTGATCAGAAAGAGAATTATCGGTATATAGCATGAAGCAGACGCTGACTCAGCCATGGCAAAACGCTTTAGAGACTTCCCAGTACGGACTTCGCGGTTCAGAAACAGTTTCATCCCATCAGTCCATCATGTGCTCCTTGTAGAACTGTTTACTTATAAGTACAATTACCTCACTGTAAACTTGCACTACAGTTATAATATTGCACAACCTGCGCCACTTTATAAAGCGCGTATTTATATATGATGACGGTATTCATTTTTAAGATGAAATGCAGGAAAATATGTTGATTATATTATACAGATAAAACTTTAACTTCATTTAAATAATCTGTATTGTTAATAATTAAACATGTGAGGACACGGTGCCGCAGCTCTAGCTAGTTCAGGGATTGTTCCTGCATTGCTTTGTATTCTTGCGCTGACGCGACACTGGAAAGATAGACGGATAGAATAATTAAACACCTACTACGAAGATATTTCAATGTTCCTTAAAAGTTTTGAAGAATCGGCATTCTAAGCTTACAAATGGCTTCACATCTATTACATAGCTGATTGTGTGGCGATTGGGCATTTGGAGAAAGAAAAGTAAGGACAGGAATTGGAGGTTAGTACGTTTGAAAGAGACAGTACTGCTGTGATAAATTATGTCATTGAAGGTCGCGCATGGCGCAGCAAGCCTCTTGCGTGAGATATGAACAAGCACTGCGCCACCGTGTTCCCATGTTTAATAACATGCTTTCATTCCTATCATCATGAAAAAGATATCACGTATACATCTCAGTATTTTAATTATTCAGAGAGCTGTAATATCACGAATGTAATGGATTATGTGTCCTGTCGGAGAAAGAGAAAGCCCGTTTAAGAAGCAGGTAGTGATTCACACACAGAGCACAAAGAAGATCAAATACAGAACAAAGCATTTAACGTCCTACTTTAGTTACAATGGGATTTGAGAAACTAGTAAATTAAACGATTTTAAGATGAAGTTTATGATGTTCTACTTTAATGGCAAAATAAACTACGTGATTAAAGTGGAAATTTCGAGATTAAAGTTGACATTTCATGCTTTTTTCCCCACTGTGTGCCTATTTTTTTGTCTGTACCCTAATAAGCTTTCATATGACACTCAGACAGTGGGCTACGACTTGCCTTTTCACGGAGACTTTGATATGTGATTTCTTTTTTTATTTCGGGCACTGTGCGACTTTGTGAACTTGAGCTTTGAGTTTCTCCGACACTCTGTCACTCCATCAACTTCCTTTTGTTGATTATACTACTGTTTAAACCAACAAATAGTACGTTTTTCCTTTGCCTCCACTTGGTATTCGCTGAAATTCTTATATTTTCCCAAGTGCTTTTCCCATTGTCTTTTCTCAGAAGGCTATTTATATCAATTTGCATATTCAAAGAGGCGTAATTCTGGGAGGAGTTGGGGCGGTACAGAAGGCGCGTTCACATGCATTACTTTTCACGTTGATCGGGATTTATGTAGTGGAAGAATGTGAAAGTTTGCGTACGTACAGATTCCTGCATCTGGATTTTTCTATGTGTACGCACATTCCCGCTTTTGTGCTTACGCCATGTTATAGTGTGAGTTCTACGCACGCCGTTATACATGAGGCCCCAGGTCTCCAAATTTGGCACTCTATAGTGCTCTCCAAAGTTCTAGCTACAAGTACTGAGAAAGTGCTTCTTTAATATCACAAGACCAAACCAGATTTATTAAAGGCACACACTTAGCTTCAAATTTTCAACATTTGTTTAATGTAATATAGCCACCCATAAAATCTAACACACCAGAGATCTTATTATCTTTGGACACAGAAGAAACATTTGACATGGTTGAGTTAAGAGAGTTAAGCATTTAAATCTATAGCAAAAGCAGAAATATTTCTAAATATTTTATAAATGCAAAAATCATACTGTTGTGCTTTTCTGAATGTAGAATAAGAGAAAAAAAATACCAGCTAATTAAATGAGATCAGTGATATCAGATGTTGACACTGATTATGAATCTGGTTGAAACAAAAACCTGCAGCCACAGTGGGCTCCCAGGACCGAGTTTGGGAAGCACTGCACAAGTAGAAATTTCAAAAGATATCAGGACTCAAAATGAAATTGAATAAAAGTGTGATTTTTCCAGGGACACCTAGTCATTTATTTTAGAAGATCAGTTTAAATATCTTGGGGTAAACATTACAAGTAAATATAAAGATATTTTTCAACAAAATTTTGCAATCAGCATGGAAAAAATTAAACAAGATGTAAACAGATGGTCTACCCTCCATCTTACGCTAGCTGTAAGAATCAGTACTGTCAAGATGAACATCTTGCCCAAGTTTCTTTTTCTGTTTCAGAGCATTCCCATATACAGTACATTAACAAATTTTTCTTTAAGAAATAAGACTTAATTATAACAATTTATTTGGAATTTGAAACATCCACGCACTCAAAGACCTAAAGGAAAAAGGGGGCATGCCACAACCTAACTTTGAATTTTATTACAGGGTGTTATATACAAGCAATAAAGACCTGGGGCCTCTCATATAAACGGTGCGTACACACAAAAATGTTGCATACTCCCATTTCCACGCTTGATTTTAGATATATAAAAACTAAACTTGGTGTAAAGCCATGCACATCTTCACAGCAGACTCACATCATGCGTATACACTTTTCTGCTCGGTTTCTGCTCAGGCAGCATCAAAGCAATGCTAGTATTTCTGTGGTCTCCTTTTTCAGATTCACATCCATAATGTGAGCCGTTTCAAATACTTTGAAATCAATTACATATCATTTACAAAATTAAAGCAATTAATTGTAATTATTCTGTAACAATATAATGGTACATGGAATGTTCAATCTATTCCAAATACCACAGCTGCTTTAGTGTTGTTACTATCAGTGCACAACTGAGGTTATTTTAACCTATTGTATGTGTATGTGGTATCACAGCTGCACAGCAGCTGATCAGAAAGCTCTACAGCAGGTTGTGTCAAGAGCACAGAGGATTATCGGGATACAGCTTCCATTTTTTTGATGAAATGCATTAAAGTATGTATATTACATTTTATAGATAAATTGTTAACTTCATTTAAACAATGTATCCTGTTAATAATTAAACATGTGGGAGCACAGTGAATCCATATTGCAACACGCCGACAGGAGTACACAGGCAGTGATTGCCACACAAAATACATTGCATTCGTGATATTACAGCTCTTTGAACATTTTAGAATATTATGATGTATACTTGATATTATTTTCATGACGCATTAACGCATGCATTAAACATGTAGGGAAACGGTGGTGCAGTGGTAGCAGATATGAAGATGTTTATTTTGTGGCGATTGGTTACATGGAGAAATAAAATGGAAGGACAGGAATTGGGTATTGGTACATTTGACATAGACAGTATTATTAAAATAAAGAATAAAGAAAGCTCATCCAGAAGAACATCCATCAAATTCCCAGGACACCTTGCCACAATATCTCTACAAAGTGATTGCAAAAGTAGCTGAAAGTTCAATGCAGAGAACATTTATGGCAGTTGTGACAAGACTCAAAGAGCCTAGATGTAAGAATCATTATCCCACTGGTTTCATTGAAATAATGTTTAAAAGTTGTGTTCGTGATCTGTGTGGTCAGGGACACGAACACAGAATTCAATGTATGTTTTTCTGAGCAGTTTTTATTTATTGCACCCTTGATGTCATTATTGAATGTACCAAACCCCAGTTTTTATCCTTTTGTTTTCTTTCCTCACATAACCAATCAACACACAATAAACATTTTTGTATTCGCTACCACTGCACCACCATGCCCTAACATGTTTAATATATGATTTAATGTATTTCATCATAAAAATGAATACAAGTATACCTCTTAATATTCTAAAATGTTCAGAGAGCTATAATATCATAAAATTAATGTACTGTATTTTATGTGGCGATCACTGCCTGTGTACTCCTGTCGCTGTAAGAGAAAGCCCATTTTAGAAGCATGTAATGATGTGTGTTGGGGAACATGAATATGAAGCATTTAACGTGCTACTTTAGTTACAATGCAATCTGAGAAACTCAAGTAAATTAAACATGTTAAACAACAACTTAAGATGACTTTTATGATGGTCTACTTTAATGACAAAATACATTTCAAGATTAAAGTGTAAATTCCAAGATTAAAGCCACCAAATATGTTTTTCCTTGTCTACACTTCACTGTGCAGAACCTAAATTTTGCCTTCATTTCAATTCTTTTTTCCATGTGCTTTAGTCATTGTTTTTTAACAAAACAATGAATAGAAGTGGCTATTTATATTGATTTGAATAGTCTCAAATAAGGTGAAATTTGGGGAAGAGTCAGGGTGGGGCTGTGTGTTACACAAAGTTTTATGCATCTGAATTTTTTTGTGCACACGCACATTTCTAGTTTTGTCCATACACCATGTTTTAGTGTGAATTCTACACACGGCATTATACATGTGGCCCCTGGACATTGACACAAATTGCTGAATATACGCAAGCCATGTCTGCAAGAGAAATGAAATCTTGTGACACTTCTTTATATGCCCTACTTAGTGCCCCAGTAAATACAAATTATCATCAATATACTGATAATCTAATTGTCCATCACTCACTAAGAATATGGAACCAATGCAGGAAGCACTTTAAGACACATAAGCTCTTATCATTTGCACTTCTATTTGATAATCACCTTTTTCTAACCTCTCAAACCTATGCAGTATTTAATGTTTGGAAAACGTATTATTAAAACACATAATTTTAAACAACTAATGTCTTTGCATATTATGAATAACTACTCTTCAAAATTAACTTCCCATCAACACAATTTTTCTACTACTTTCAAGTCAGAAACTTTGCTAAAAAAAAAGAACCTACACAACTTTCCACATCTACCACCCATTTTTATTCCAGAAGAAATACTGATCAGTCTTGAAGACTCAGCCAGCATCTCAATAATATATAAAAACATCTTAAAGACCCTTCCTTTCAAAGATCCAAGGGTACAATGCGAAAAGGATCTTTCACTTAATATCTCAGAAAATGAATGGAAGGCAGCCATGTATAGCTTCAGCTCTTTTATCGATCACATTTATCTCATTTAAAACTGTCTAAAATGTATCTAGGACAAGATCCAACCTGCAAGTATTGCAATTTACTGTAGCTCCAGCTTCACAGGGGCCACATGTTTTGGAAGTGCACCAAATTAACATTTTTTTGGACAAAAATCTGTGAATGCTTATCAGACAGCTTTGGTGTCACAATCACCTCCAAACCATTAACAGCTGTGTTTGGTGTTCTCCTTGATGGCCTTAAAGTGAAGAACAACAAATTGATTGTAATTGCTTATACCACACTACTAGCACACAGACTTAACTTGCCTAACTGGAAGGTTCCCAGCCCACCTGTTAAAAGTCAGTGGATACCTGATATTTTATACTATTTGAAATTGGAAAAAATCTAATTCTCGCTTAGAGGATCTATTCAAAACCTTTTTTAAAATATGGCAAGATCTAATAAATAACATTTTAGAATAAGCATTTAAATCAGGTAAAAGGACATCCTCCCTTCATTGTTGTTTTTAAAGATTTGTTCTTGGTGTTGGCTCTCTTCACTTATTCTCGGCTGCAGGTTCAATTGTGATTTATTATGTTTGATTTGATTCTATGTAATGTTATTTTCTTCAAATAAAATCAAAAAAAGATGAATGGTTGCTAGTGTTGGAGGTGCGTGTTTGAAAGTTGTCACAGACTCGGTTGTTAAATGTAAAAATTTAGCTTCATTGTGATTCTAAAGACAAAAATGGGTATTACTTGAATTTCTTTCTATATGCAATATGTCTTAAAAGCACTTTGAGCTACATTATTTGTATGAAAATATGCTATATAAATAAATGTTGTTGTTGTTAAAGTGGTTGATTATAAAGTGTGGGAAGTCTGCATATTTTTTGTATTTGTATTCCTGTCACTACAAAAAAGTCCTGAGCTAATGCTGTACTTGACCTAAAGTTTGCTTTTCTTTCAGTCCAAAGCCCGTTAGGTGAAGAGGCAACCCAAAAGTTTTATTTCTGTAATAGTGCCCTGTGATGGACTGACATAACACTTAGAATTGGAGTGTGACCCACCTACCAAGGATGGATATACTGCATATTCTATATTTAAAGATTGGTGTTTTTCTATGCAAATATCTTTAAAAATGGAAGCATGGACCAAATATGTTTTTTAAATAGAATTACAAGATAATCACAGATTCCTTTACTCAGTGTGAATTAAGCATTGAGTAATCTCTAATCATCATACTGTTCTCAACATCCCATCGACTGTAGTACCCTCACATGTCAATGAAATTTCCACATTTGTTATTTTAGGGAGAGAGGTATTCATTTATTCAAAAAATGAAATTCTGACCATAGAATATAAAACAGGGTTAAAAGGTCTAACCATTAACTCTAACTTGAGTGATAAGAATTTCCAAAACCCATTTAGACAGATTAAAAAAAATGTGAAACTGAGATCAATGGGAATATATCCTTTAATTTAATTCACAATACTGTAGAGACATCTTTTAACAAACATCAGTGATTTGCTTTTAAAGCACCACACACTAATTATTCATTCAGTCTTTTTCTGTTTCTATGGTGGGAACTAATTGACAACATTAACCTTGAAAGGAAGAGTAAAATTGTAAATGGCATTCCCAGAAGGAATGTACACACCACAGCATTACAAACCACACAACTAAGCCAAGTTTGGTCTCCGTAACTTAGTTTGGTTTTCGTTAATCTATGAGCAGTTACACATCTGGTCAAATTGCTGAAGTGTAGCATATTTAATGTATAGCATATAGCAACATGTGACACAGAGAGCTTTCATTTTTAAAGTTTCATATATTTTCTTTTGTACAGTTTGTGCATGTATCTATTGTAGGCCTCTCTACCATATAAGCAGATATATCTGTAGAAATCTTAGATTATTGTGAGTAATATGGCTGCAATGATTTCATTTTTTTATTTTTATAAACTCTGAAAGAGTCAAACAGCCAAAACTCACTATTATTTGCCTCAGTCTTACTCTGTTTTCGAGCTCCCACACATTCATCTCTTTTCTAAACCCTCTTTTCTCAATTACAGGATGGATTCCAAAGTAGGAATGTTAGTCCATTGTTGGGCTCCGTCCCTCATACTGCTAGAATGTAAAGATGCCAATTTACTCAACCTTAATATCTGTCAGATATGGGAGAAAACCTTACATGAACAATGAAAACAGAGATTCCACAGATAGTGAGTGACCTGTCCAGATGATGACTCTGTGAAGTTGTGGGACAGCAGGGTTAACCACTACATTCTTATGTTCCTACACTGCCATTATTAACTTAGTTTACTTTAAAGATTTTCCTTCACTGTGAAAACACCTAACTTCTCCCAGCCTTGGGTCAATACAGTATCATCTTGCCAGGTGTTGCCTTCATCCTTCTCACTTAATGCCTTGCATTTTGTCCGTGGACTCACACTGGCTAGCTGACTTCGATAGCAGACTGAATTTCATTCATGGGTGTAGCAGCACTGGGTTTCAGTGAATTTGAATCTAATTATATGTGTTTTTATTGTAGGTCCTGCAGTTTCCTGATCTGGAATGTCATCTGTGCTTGGTCAGGCTGGAGCTACTGGTTGTACAACCCACATGGATGCGGTTTATGAACAAAGTCTTCTTCAAAACAAGTTGCCTTAGAACCAGGACACAGCCTTTTCCAGATCAACCACTGTTGCATATCAAGTGAAGGGTAGCAGGTTCCTTATTTGTATTTTATGTAACCATTTTAAAGACAAACTATAAAAAAACAAAAAGTAAAATGAAGGGTAAAATGGGAAACATACGGAATGGATTAGAAAACCTTTTAAGTTAACTGTATGTTTTAGTAATGTTTATAACCATGTTGTTGTAGTTTGTAATTTTTAACTAGTGATTTTATTGCATGACAGAAGGATTGGTGTTGCCACTTCATACTCCTTCCAATTTCAGAAAGGCATACATTTAGAGTAAATTGAGGTTCTTTATTGGCACTGAAAGTGATTGAGTGTGATAGCATGACCATATTTGAAGGTATAGCTGTGATTCCTTGATGAAATACCTCAGTGGGCCAATCAACTAACTATAAACTTATTGAACATGCATTTGTACAGTTGTTCCTTTGCCTTTTATAGAAGATAATCCAGTAGTTGATCCAATATCTGGTGCAACATGACTTGGCTAACAAAGACCAGCAAGTGCACATCACTGTTCTTGTTTTCGATCTCAGCCACACCTATGTCTGTCATGCACGTGCAACCCTTCTGGTTCCTCCCACGTATGTAATTCCACCAAAGGCCAAGAAGAGTCAATGATGCTAATTGTGTTGTCTTCCTTTTCAACCACCATGCTGAGAAACCACCCAGGTCAACTGAGGGCAACTGAGTCCAACCCTTCCTTTCCCTGAGCCATAAAAGTATGACTGCCCACAGCAAGGGCTCATTTCATGACCGAGCAGCCAGCAAGATGGAGCTCCTCTAGTAGAATCACATTGCTGAGAAACTAAGGAGCTATAGTTTTGACTCAATATTATTTGGAAGTAAGTGGGGACAGCCAGGTTGGCGCCCCAACATTTATCTTTTTTCACGACCTGTCATTCCCTTGTACGACCACACTATCTTGGCACACACAGCATCTGCATTATCTGTTGCTCATTTCAGAGGTTTTCGTTTGGTCTCTTCTTCAGTTGCTTTTTTTTTAATATTTTTTGGAAACTTATGCTACTTACACTTTGCTTTATCCATATTACTAACCGAGAATAAACTGGATATGGATGCAGGGACACGGCGATGGGACAATGAGACGTACTGCGCAGGCACGTGTCTCATACACCGCAAGCGAAGTCTTATCCACCGCGAACGAAGGAGTCACGGCCCAAGAACGAAAGAGCTCAACTAACATGAATGAGAAATGAAGCAACAACGCGCCCATAGCTAACGCCTAACGACACAGCCACACACAAAAGAGGATTCTGCGCTGCACCCCAGAGTCAACCGTGAGAGGCTACGGAGGCCCCACAGGTCCATAAAGCGCAGGCGTCACCGCCATAATGTGAGTGGCACTACTGCGGAGTGAAGGAGCAGGCATCACCGCCATATTGTGAGTGGCACTACTGCAGAGTGAAGTTAGGAATAATGTGCTGCTTGGGATTGTACAAACCGCTGAACGCTTTACACCAAATTCAAACACAATACAGCTCAACGATACAAACACAAGCCCGCCTGGATAAGATCAATGAACACAGGCGCCTACAACGCGCGTCTGACACTGCGGAAGCAAAGCAGGCACGGGTTCAAAACAAACGACCTCGACTGACGGATATACAAACACGAGCCCGCCTGGATAAAATCAATGAATGCAGGCACCTACAACGCACGTCTGAAATGCCGCGGGCAAAGCGGGCACGGCTCCAAAATGAACGAGCTCGACTAATGTATTTCAGGATACCCAACACCGGGGGTAGGCGAGCGAAGCGAGCAGGGGGCGGAGCCCCCTTGTTACTATATGACATGTTTTGCTTTACACTTGCACTTATGTTTATTTTCTATTCTGCACAGTCCTCTGTCTTGTTTCTGATCACATTTTAGCTGTCCGCTGTCAATACCCTACTATCAAGATAGGTCCTGACATGCTCACATTTACACAAGTTGCAACAAATAGTTAAACATACAGATTTAAAGCTCCAAAAATACTGGAAGCACTGGACGATCAATAACTTGAAATTTCTTATCTACAGGGATGGATTCATCCAACAGGCAGCACTGAACACCTTACATGTAAATGGTTACTTAATGCTTAATCATGCCTTGTCAGATCCTGCCACCTCCTCCCTTGTAGAATTTAGGACACTTTGTGTATTCGCACTGTCCTCTACACTGTCCAGTCAGATAGTGCCATGTAAGTTTACAAATCCTACAGTTTAATTTGGGTGCCTCCAGTGCCCCATCTAGAATATTGAGCTTTGTGACAAACTAATGGTTTAGTTTGAAAAAAGGTCACATAACACCAAAGATAAAGTATAGATAGTTACATTTCACACAACGTTTAGATTGTCTTCATTTGGATCCAACATAGCTCTTTCAAATGCTCAACACATATTTTTGGGAAGAATTTTTGAGTCTGAGGATCTACTTTGACTTCTTTGGGGGCTGGCATGTACCTATGCCATTCTTGTAGCTGCAAGTTTTTTTGCTCAACATGCATGTTTGAATTTTACATATCTTCAAGTGATTGTGCCATCCAACACCTACTAATTTATTGTAATATGTTAACAGTCAATTCAAGTAAAACTTGCCATATTGCCACCAGTACTGCCCATCCTTCTTTAATAGAGTTCTTGTTTAAGCTGTGTAACAGCAAAAAGTGAAACCCCTTTCATTAAGCATTTGTGTAGATTGGACCTTTTCCCAAATTCTTGCCACATCCCCTACAGCAGGCATGTCAAACTCACTACCATTGGTGGGCCGCTCCGACTGCCATACGTGCATCAGCGGGCCGCACTGTAACATACTGAAAACTTTAAAAAAATGTAACACTTAAAGTTTAAAGAAAAGCAACTTATTTCCATACAATCTCTGTACAACAGCGTAAAATTAAGAGTCTTAGCCTCTTAGCTAGGCCCTTATATTATTATATTATATTCATTATATGATATTCATTGCTTATATAGGAGTGTTACAGTGTGGGATCTATTTCTTTTGTCCAGACACTTGGCATCTCTTGTTAGTAACCAGTTTGTCAATATCAGGCTTGAAATCTTGTACAGCTGCAACTTTTATGAGGGATGAAAGGTGCTCGACGGTAAGTCTTGAGCGATGTGGGGTTTTGGTAGCTTTCATTAACGAAAACAATTGCTCATAAAGGTAAGTGCTTCAGAACATAGACAGTACTCTCGATGCCAACTTACGGATCTGCACATACGAGGGTGGCAGGTAAGCATACAAGCCTGGCACACCAACTTCGTTGTATTTTGCCTTCAGAATAGAATCTGACTGCAGTTCAATCAATTCCATTTGGATATTCTCAGGTGCATTCTCAACGTTGTAAGAGTATGATGTCGTAAACAGTGCAAAGTCCTGTTCGTGTGAACTGAAATTACGAAAACGCTCACTGAATTCATTGCTCAGTAATACGAGTTGGAAAACAAATCCTCCAAAAGTCAAATTTTACTTTACTAAGTTTACTTCAAAGTTTATATTGTAAAATAAGCAGATATGCAAAAAGCCCCCTGACCTACACTAATTTTACAAACTCAAAATCACAAACATTTGTTAATAAACAACTCACCAACTTCTCGCGTCCACTTCAGATCTTCAGCTGTAGTCTGCACTAACTGTTCGATTACAATACTAGCACAAAATTACATAAAACTAGAGCAAAAAAACGTGAAAATATGCGAGCTATTACTACTCGTGATGGTCAGTTCTGCCCAGTGGCCAGTCTCAGCAGCCCAGCCAGTAGTGTAGCCTGCCAAGGGCGGCTCTAGGCTCGTGGCGGTTCTGGGCAGAGAAAGAACGGATGGCCCCTTCGCCCACCAATGTCAATATGGTATCTTATGCACGTCAGATGGCCACGTCCGTTGCGGACATTGCATAGCTGCCTCGTGCTTATGTCACGCTTCTATATGTGCATGTCCATAACTTGAAAACCAAGTGGCAGCCCATGATATTCTCATTACGGCAGAACGTTAATATACTACATATAGCTTACTGCTCCAACTCGAGCGACATTAGTAAATACAGCGTACTAATTAACAAGAAACACAATGTTTTTCGGCCACATTGCCGTCAGCTGTGTCGTTATCTTCTCTTTCTGTTTTATATTCAATATATATATTGGCATGGTGGCCCTGTGCAGGTGCACAGTTTGCACATGCCTAAGGATGCCCCTGCTGCTAGGCTGCTGCAGCCTAGCACTTCAGTTGCGACATCGCGGCTCATTAACTTTGGACAAGACTCGTGGCTATACTAGCAGATGACGTTTCTGGTACCGTAATGCCATGGGAAAACACACTTTTGTCAGAAGGCAGAAGTAAGAAAAGTCAATAAGTAACGCCGAAGATGCAGAATGATTCAATCACAAACGATAGTAATCATTTTGTACAAGTTTAGTGCTAATTAGGAAATGTCATGTGGGCCGCACAGATTTCTGTTGCGGGCCGGCCCAGGGGCCGCGTGTTTGACATGCCTGCCCTACAGGCATCTGTCTTAAGTCTGGCTGGTTCTTTACTCAAGTTTTAGATCTCCTCTCTCAACTTATTAAGGCTGTGATGTCAAATGACTATCAATAAGGCAATGAATCATAGTGCATATCTATGGGTAAAATTACCATCTGAGCTAAAGAACAAATTTGGAGGCCCAAGTGATTGGCATTGTTGTCACTTATGAGGACAGCAGCCACAGCATTTAGACACACTTTTATGCATGTTGAAACATAACACAGGCATTACCATTCAAGTTTTATTAGCAATTCTTGCCCAGGTTTAGCTGTATTGCACTTCTGATGAAAACATCAAAAAGACTGAAACGTTTACACATAACTACTGATGTGGTTGTTTTCTAAAGTGAAATCCAAGTAATGCCAGTATTACTAAAATTATTCATATAAAATAACTAGAAAATATAATTGCAAATTTAAAAAACAGAATCTTCTTTAAAATAATGCAGCCAAATATTGCATGTAAAAATGAATTTGCTTATTGTTCTAAAATTCATTCCAAAACAAAAAATAACAATAGAAGTTGTTGACATGTGTAAAAATGAGGGCTCCAAAATACTTTGACATCATATTACAAAAGGGTTACTTCATAAAATGGATAGATGGGTAGATGAATGGATAAATGTATGTATGTAGATATTTTTTGCCATTTATTAACTTCGCTTAAGCTTTGAATTTGTGTTGTACTGAAGACAACTTTTTAAAATGTGGCAAAAGCTTTACTGTTTGTGTCATCATTTATAATTAGCCAAAAAAAGAGGTGCGAGCAGATGAGGAATTAACATCCATCTGTCTCCTTGTGTGCCTTTATATGTGTGTGAAACTGAAGATGTGATAATTTTGTTGGACATTGACAGAGAAACTGACAACTAACTTAGGAAAACAAAGATTCAAAGAATGAGATACTCACATAATAAAAATAATAATTCTTTGCATTTATATAGCTCTTTTCTCACTACTCAAAACACTCAGCAATATATAATATGTACATTGTGTTTATGGCATAAACATAAAACTTTATAACTAATAATCATAACACTTTGATTTTCTTGTTTGCAAATAAATTACCACTATTGCTGTTGTCTGACATTTATTTTGGCAGAAAAGAACAAAATCAACAGCAAATAGAAAAGGAAATAATGCACACAATGTAAACAAAAACATTTCTTGTTCAGTACATGCACATATACAGTATATGTTTATATATTTTATTTACATTTTCATGTGTGTGTATATTTATGTACTTTATGTGTGTGTGTGTATATATATATATATATATATATATATATATATATACACACACTATACTATATATATTGTCACGCACGAGTGCATAGGGAGCGGCTTAAAGACCTAACGAGCACAGCGAAATCTCATGTCAGGGGACAACGCCAGGGTACTAACCTTTCTCTCTTTGTTCCCTCTGGAAAAAACGAAGCAACACCGCCGTGAGTTCACCTGGACTCGATAAAACTCGAGCCACTTCCAGGTTCCTTCCTTCCCTCTGGTCCCCACCTGATGACGTCATTACCACCCATCTACACACCATGGCTTCTTCCCAGCATTCCATCTGTCCACTTCCATTCCCACCCCATAAATTGTCCACCTGTCATTGTACCAGTGGTCTGTGTTCTATGTATAAACTGACCCGATTTACAAAGAAATATCTACAGTATACGGCAACGGATACCCCCAAATCTTTATTATCACTTTGTTTTTTTATTACAATATATATATATGAAAAGAAAAGATTGTGTCATGTGAAAAAAGAGTATTGGCAAATAGCTCTGTTGGAAATAAGCAAAAGACTGAAGAAGCACCTTTCTAATCTTAAGCAAGTCTGAATCTGAATGTCGACTTCATGGTATGCAATGATTTATTTGCCCGGTTGAATGGAAGGAGTGAGGCTCCCTCATGTGCTGTTTATTTATTTTTTACCTGAGCATTAAATGGGGCACCCCAACCCTCATCTGTGGCTAATGGTTCATCCTTTCTTTCAGTGGCATAGTCAGTGGGATGGAGCAACAGGGGAGCTCAGCCAAACATTGGAGAAGTGATACGAAGCATAGAAGAAGAAATTTGCCAACTTCAATTACAAGTTGCCAGTAAGAAGACAGTCTGCGGAGATGCAATGTAATGTCAGGGAAGCATTGATAGAAGAAAGGGCCATGGGCCTGGAACAAGTTCTCATCCTGTTGCATCCTTGCGATGATATTGAAGTTTTCTTTTAGTATTTGAAAGGACTGCAACCAGACGTAAGTGGCCGGATGAGGAATGGGCACAAATCTTGGCCACCTTTCTGACCAGTGAGAAACAGCTGGCTAACTGTGATCTCAATGACCATGCCTCTGAAGACTACAACTTACTAAGAAAGGAGATGTTATAGCTTGTCTCTAGAGTGCCAGGCCCAGTGCTGCCAAGACAGAAAGTTCAATTCAGAGCATCCCTCTTCCAGTCAAGCCTTTGACCATTGGGAGAATCTTTCACAGTGGTTAAAGCAGGACAAAAACAGTCACCTAGGACTACCTTTTTCAGTTACTGCTGGAGAGCTTTGTACACCCCATTAGAAGGCTCTTGTAGATGAACATGGGGGGGGTTTGTCAAAGTGATTGAATGGTACAGAACCACGCTTCAGGCGGAATGACCCAGATAGAAAAGTGAGTCTTGAGCATCCTAATCTGTGAAATCCTAGTCAAAGCATAAGGGAGCTCATCACAAAGACCTATATCCACCTCTACTCCACTGCTACAAATGTGGAGCGGTGGGTCACATCATTCCCAACTGTCCACAGTTGGAGGGGCCGAAAGAGTGCAGGTGGACCCATAGCTACAGATATAGTGCTGTGAATAGCTTAACCCCAATCTCTCTCTCTTTTGTGTACAGGTACTACAACAATAAATTGCACCAGTTACGGGCTTTGATCAACTCTGGCAGCAATATTACTGTTGTTGTTCATCAGTACATTGTGTTGCAATAGTACAACAGACAAAGGATTAATATTGCCTGCATTTACAGTGAGACGATTTGGTATCCAATTGCCACATGCCCAATCACATTCCACAATGTCACTTGGGTGATGAGGGTGGTGGTTATTCCCTATCTTCCATATACTGTAAGTATAGGTTGCGACTGGGGTAACTGAGGCTTCGAAGCCTCGAGCAGATTCGAAGCCTCAGACATGCGTAGTGCTGAGATTGCGTCATGACGAGCTTCAAACTGGGCTTTGAAGCCTCAGACATGCGTAGTACTGAGATCATGACGGGTATCCGAAGCCTCAAGTCATGCGTAGTGCTGAGATTGCGTCATGACGAGCTTCAAATTGGGCTTTGAAGCCTCAGACATGCGTAGTACTGAGATCATGACGGAGCTCTGAAGCCTCAGACATGCAGTACTGAGATCATGACGGAGCTCTGAAGCCTCAGACATGCGCACTGGGTTAACTGGGGCTTCAAAGCCTCGAGCAGATTCGAAGCCTCAGACATGCGTAGTACTGAGCTCATGACGGAGCTCTGAAGCCTCAGACATGCGTAGTACTGAGATCATGACAAGCTCCAAAGCTTCAGACATGCATACTGGGTTAACTGAGGCTTCGAAGCGTCGAGCAGATTCGAAGCCTCAGACATGCGCACTGGGTTAACTGAGGCTTCGAAGCGTCGAGCAGATTCGAAGCCTCAGACATGCGCACTGGGGTAACTGAGGCTTCGAAGCCTCGAGCAGATTCGAAGCCTCAGACATGCGTAGTGCTGAGATTGCGTCATGACGAGCTTCAAACTGGGCTCTGAAGCCTCAGACATGCGTAGTACTGAGCTCATGACGGAGCTCTGAAGCCTCAGACATGCGTAGTACTGAGATCATGACGGAGCTCTGAAGCCTCAGACGTGCGTAGTACTGAGATCATGACGGAGCTCTGAAGCCTCAGACATGCGTAGTACTGAGATCATGACAGAGCTCTGAAGCCTCAGACATGCGTAGTACTGAGATTGGATCATGATAGGGCTTCGAAGTCTCGAGCAGACATGGTCACTGGTTACTGAATCTTTGTGAAGCCTCAGCACACTCAAAGGCATTGACCTCTATATTTTGAGAGTCTATCTGACACTTAACTCTCTAGTTATATTTTGTAATTCGTATTGACATTACACACTTCACTTAATATAGTTAAACTACAATTCAGGTAGTTGCTGAGAAGTAATCATTGTTCTTGTGGTTTGCTGTGATTTCCTTTGTCTGATACATAGTGTCAAAGATATATTGTCATATATCAACTTTATATATATATATAAAAAGATTAGGTAAATCGTGCAACCTTTTTATGGAACGCTTAATTTTGTTCAAAACCGTACGTCATATAGTATACATCTATAAATATAATTTTTTCGTCTTCATTAGAATACAACTATGATACTCTCTTGCCAATTAAACCAATTTAACGTGTATATGTCAAACAACATATTTCCACATCCGCCGCAGTAAGAACAGTAGTAGTAGTTCAGTTGTGCGAAGCTCGTTAATTACCCCGATTAGGTGGCTCAATGGTATCGCAATTGTCTCTCAGTAAAAACACCAGGGGTTCGCGTCGTCGATCCTCCACTTGTGAAAGGTTTTTTTTTCAATTCCTCCATTTAACAATATTTTCAGCTTGGACGGATAGCGAGCGAATCGAGCTGTCGGGGGAAGGTTGGGCCACCGTAGTCGGGCAGGGGGCACACGTCCCTAATTATATTGTGTATGTAAAGAGTTTCACTGTAAAATGTAATAAGCTTCATATTTGTATGTTTGGAGACCCTGGTGTCGTACTGAATTTGTATTGTAGAAAAACAAACTACTGTCCAGCATGCTTAAATGTGTCTTTTCATTTCTGATCGCTATACGGCACTACCAATTTAAGACAATTCGCTATAAACAGTTTCAGCCAATCAGTGCCTTCTAAACATGCAGAATGACAGTGTGAACCTTTATTGTAGCAGTGCAGCATCTTCGTACAGTCAGTCATTGTCCTGTTAGACTATTTACTGTTAAGTGCTGCTTGAGGTAGCGTTTATAGTACAACAGGTAGCCTACGTAGTTCTTAAATTGGTATTGAAATGCACACACAAGTCTCCTAAATTATTTATTGAAATGCCTACATTTACAGTGTCCGTTTTAGGAAATCGTAGTTTTTACTTGTTCCCGTTATTAGGAATTACAATTTCTCAGTGTCACATATTATTTGTTACTACTTGCGAGTCCCGCATCATTGAGGTTCTGATTTATATTCTGTATAAGCAATTTTTTTAAAAGGAGCGTTAATTGAACTGACTATAGCTGACTTGTCATCTTCTTAAAATGACTTTATTGATTTGATGTTGACAATCATAAGGTCAAAAACCAAGGAGGATATGCGTTTGCACAGACTGTGCTGTTTCTTTTTTTTCGTGACATCGCATCAGTAGAGAGTGCGTCAAGTTAACAATGCATTCTGTCCTAAATGACAGAGCATACACTTTTTGATATTTCCTAAAGGCCAATGTGTCTCTGTTTGCTCATTAATATATTTTCACAGTGTATTTTAGTGAGAATGATTATAAACATATTCCCATGTTCATTTCCCATGTAGATATGTAACGTTTGGTGAGAATAAATAAAAAGTAACAACACATATAATAGTTATGTTGCATTGTTTATGATTAACAAAATTCATAGTTTATCAGAAATGTTCTACTTATACAGTCGATTTATTCCACTTCTGAAGGTGTACACTGTCGGTATTCTCCATTGCATTTGCCCCCGAGTGTAACGTGTGCCAGTGCAACTGAAGGGTGGCAGACGAGCTCACGTAATGGGTGACAAGGCACATCCTCACCCTCATGCCGAGGCTTGTTATGAATATTCCCATCTTGTGCTTTTTCTCGTTCCTGCCAGTTTACTATTATTATTGGACACGTATGTAGAGGAAATGTGTGTCTTATTTTATGTCTATGAAAGGAAGGACGGTAAAGCCTTGAATGAAACTGAGTGTTGATGCTTTGGGTAACAAGACAGGTGAGGAGCAGGGAACGTTAAATGTGACAGTGACTGCGGGGGATTGTGGGACTGGAAGATGGTTTAAGAATACAGAAACGACAAAAGTTTAGTCTTTCAATAATTCTATTTACATCAATGATTTACTCTGTTGTGCTGCAGTTCGGAAGATTACTTATTTACCCCCCCCCCCCAGCCTCCCCCCAGCGCAGCCTTTGATAAGATGCATTCAGAAGGAAAGGATGTTGCTGACAAAGTCAGGTGCTTTTTTGAAAGTTTGGCTCCAGATGTGTTTACCCAGGTGCTCCTTCTTGTCAGTACTTGAGTGATCTTTATGTTCACCTCTGGATGAATTCGCAAAGTTTCTTTACAACTTTTGTGTCTCATTAACGCAGAACTCCCGAAGCTTTCCTAAAATTACAGAAGACAGTTGTGATTAGTTATGCAGCACTCGCTTTTACTCACATTGCTTTTTGGAAATCAATAATACAAATCAGCTACAGATCTGGGAATCACTGAATAGTAAAAACGTTTAATGAGAGTGTCTTGCGCATATACTGGTGTAATGACCACGTCGGCTTTAGTGAAGCGTTTCTTAGCCTCTCTGATATGATCGACAAGGCGTAGAGTAGATTCTGGATTGTTATAATACGTGCTACCTTACGCAAAATATGCTCATTAATTTGTTACAGATTCTAGGTGGACACGATTCCACACCAAGGAAAAAGGTGCCCCATGTAAATCGTTCATAATGTCTCCAAAATATATTTGTTAACTTTCAGACAAGTACAGTAATCCCTCCTCCATCACGGGGGTTGCGTTCCAGAGCCACTCGCGAAATAAGAAAATCCGCGAAGTAGAAACCATTTGATTTGATTTAGATTTCTCTTTTGTTCATTCACTGCATTTTATGATTAACACTTCCATTTTTGAATGCATTCTTTGTTTACGGCATTTTTTCACACCTGCCTAAAAGTTTTGCACAGTACTATATATAATATATATGTATGTATATATATATATATATATATATATATATATATATATATATATATATATATATATACAGTAATCCCTCCTCCATCGCGGGGGTTGCGTTCCAGAGCCACCCGCGAAATAAGAAAACCCGCGAAGTAGAAACCATATGTTTATATGGTTATATTTATATTGTCATGCTTGGGTCACAGATTTGCGCAGAAACACAGGAGGTTGTAGAGAGACAGGAACGTTATTCAAACACTGCAAACAAACATTTGCCTCTTTTTCAAAAGTTTAAACTGTGCTCCATGACAAGACAGAGATGACAGTTCTGTCCCACAATTAAAAGAATACAAACATATCTTCCTTTTCAAAGGAGTGCGTGTCAGGAGCACAGAATGTCACATAGATAGAGAAAACAATCTCTAGCAAACAAATCAATGGTGCTGTTTGGCTTTTAAGTATGCGAAGCACTGCGGCACAAAGCTGTTGAAGGCGGCAGCTCACACCCCCTCCGTCAGGAGCAGGGAGAGAGAGAGAGAGAGAGAGAGAGAGAGAGAGAGAGAGAGAGAGAGAGAGAGAGACAGAGTTTGTTTTACAGTCAAAAATCAATACGTGCCCTTCGAGCTTTTAAGTATGCGAAGCACTGTGCAGCATGTCGTTTCAGGAAGCAGCTGCACAAAAGATAGCAACGTGAAGATAATCTTTCAGCATTTTTAGACGAGCATCCGTATCGTCTAGGTGTGCGAACAGCCCCCCTGCTCAATCCCCATACGTCAGGATCACAGATAGTCAGCGCAAGAGAGAGAGAAAAGTAAGCAATCTAGCTTCTCAGCCATCTGCCAATAGCATCCCTTGTATGAAATCAACTGGGCAAACCAACTGAGGAAGCATGTAGCAGAAATTAAAAGACCCATTGTCCGCAGAAATCTGCGAACCAGTAAAAAATCCGCGATATATATTTAAATATGCTTACATATAAAATCCGCGATGGAGTGAAGCCGTGAAAGGCGAAACGCGATATAGCGAGGGATCACTGTACTACTTAACTGTTTTATACAAAATCCTTATTTCAACATATGCGAGCCCAAATTAGGATTTGAACTCGGGTTAGCGAACCTTATTGCTGTAGCAAGAACAACTGCTTTTACGCTTTGAGCCAAAGCACTTTAAAAGATTAGTGAATGACCAAATCGTCTGCTGATTGCGCAGCTATCAATGACGTCATTACGCTAGCGTGACTCAAAATCATGTGACGGGTGCATTTGAAGCAAGCCTCGAAGCGGTGCTTCGATCTCTAGTGCTTCGAAAGCTCGACACAGTGTCGAAACCTGAGTATCGAGCGGCCCATCACTAGTTCCAGGTCCTTCGACCTTTTAGGAAAGATCTCTGTGGTCTGGGTCATGCCCATATTTTAGGGGCTCATTTGTGTACTGAGAAAATATTAGAAAGAATCAAAGATAGAATCTATTGGCCTGAAGTCAACAAGGAGGTGCATTGTTACTTTGCCTTATGCTCCAACTGCCAGCTCCATCATATCAAATCAAAAATCAAATTCCACTGAAAGAACATGCTCCACTTGTCCCTATGCCTATTATTGACGTACAATACAAGCATATTGGAGTGAACACTATGAGTCAACACAATCAGTCCACTAGGGGGCACAAGTATATCCTGGTGATCATAGACAACACCACCAGATATTCACTGGCCACTTCCCTGAGACAGGCTGATTCAAAGAATACTGCCCGGGAACTGGTGGGGGTTCGTTGGGTGGGTAGGGACTCAGAAAGAAGTCCTAATGAATTAGGGAATGTGCATTTACTTCGGCTATGTTCAGGGAAATTGCCAAGTTTCTGAAAATAAAACACCTTAAAATGTGTGTATCACCAAGATCAGCCAACATTTTTTGTTTAATTCTGCTGTTAGAATAATATGTTTGCTGCATGTTTTTATTTACATGATGTTTACAGAATTAAAATATTTATAATTAATTTATTAAAAGATATAACATTACAGTAAATAAGTGATAAATATTTAAATTACTGATAATTTGTTGCAGTCTGTAAGGAATCCCTATACTGTTGCTTATGCTGTTGTGATCTAGGGGTTTATGAAATGAAGGAAAGCTGTCCTTTTGCTGTGTTCGGGAAGAGCATACTGAAGCCAACTCTGGTAGTTTGGGATTGTTTAAGCAGTTCATTTTCATTTGCTGGCACACAATATTACATGAAAGCAGGATTATAAAATTGGTTGCAGGACAGAATTATATTCAGTGCACTTTAAGTAAATAAAGTATGTATTCTGTAACAACTTACCATTAATCTTTGAAAATAACCATCTTGCACCTTAAACTTCATTTGCTAATTAAAAAAGTGCTTGTAGCTGTGAAAACACTTTTGAACAATTGCTCAATAAACTACATTATGCTGCCACAGTCCAGGGGAAGTGTGAACAAACCATGTGACACAAGGAATGGCAATGCACAGAGACAGAATTATGACATGTGATACAGAATCACTTTGGATTGAAATGCTGTAAAATAGCAGGTAATGCAAAGTGACACAGAATTGCATGGCATCTTAATTACATCAAATGTAGGCTGTTAAAAATGGCAACCATATTTTCAGATTTGACAACCAAAAGTTGATGCCTGGTTGCCAAGCCTGGCAACCATTTTTAAAAAGTAAGTGTTGAGCCCTTCTTTGACCTTGGTCTGTACTTTGGACATCAATATTTCTTGCCTGCTCTCTAATACTTTCCTATCTCCTAATCATTTAAAAGCTTAAAACACTTTCTTTCATTGCAATCCCTGCAATACTGTGCTAATTTCACTCAGTTCTACTTAGTTACAGCACGACTTACTGGACTATTTGCTTTCTATGGGTCTTCAGGACATACTAACAGGTGAAACGGCCGATTGTCTTCATAGGCCAGGATTGTCTATGCCCCTGTAACTTCATTCACTGGATTGAACTGAAGAACAACGTCTTTACCCAGGAATCAAGAAGCATATTTCAAATTTCATTCTCAAGAAATGTAAGCACTTTACTGGTTTTATAGCTGAATCAGAAAGTCATTTTATGCAGAACCAATTAAATATGACAGTATTTGACATCTGGATGTGAGTTGGATTAGCAGTCTGTAATGAAAACAATTTAAAAACCTTTCTGGATGTTGCTTGTCTGATTGCCGTAACCATTTCTTGATCTAGATATCTGTATATTTTTTTATGTTAATTAAAGTAAAACATATGCATTTAAATATATGTTGAGCCATTTCTTTGAAGATTTCAATGCAAATGTTATGCTGCTTAACGGCCAAAGAAATTAAACATAAATCACAATAAATTAAAAGCAAATTGCAAAAGGCAGAACTGGTTTATTGCTTCAAAAGTCTTTATAGCCACCAAAAACCTCTTAAATACCATGTTCAGATGACTTCTAATTATGCAAATGTGAAAATCCTAGAAATATGGTCTAAATTTAACATACGTGCAAAAAAGCCTATTATTTTAAAAATCACAAGAAAACATTTACATATCTATAAGGAAATGTGACCACACAGAATCAAAGGCTCTCATACAAAGTCTTCAAACAGCAAGCGCTAACCTTCAAGATTTTAAATATCCCACAAAATGGACATACTTAATGTGCACTTGTTTTTCTTAATGCATGTAGGCTCAGCAACAGAAATCTTCACTATTCAGTGTTTTAACCTTGCCCCCGTCCCATGACAGCAATTTGAAGATGAAAGAGGGATGTTCAAAGATGATTAAGAAACTGGCTGCCTCAAAAGCCACATTAAGAGGCAGCTAATTATGAGACCCTGAAAGGATGTGGATTTACTGCATTTAGTTTAGCTATTACCCAGAAATACTTTAGCCAGATAGTGGAATTTTTATTCCACTTGGCCTTTCTTCATTATGTAATCTGTAATATTTTTTAACTTCCTCACATTTTAAGATTTTCTTCTAGTGATTTTATTATGTGTTAAGTCTATTGAGCTTTTTCCAGAAAGTTCTAATGTTGATCATTTAGAAAGCTTTGACTTTATGCTGTGGTAGCTATCAATTTGATACATTTCGTTTACATTGCCATAACTTATAAACAAAATCAGTCTATTTTCTGAAAGTACTTTTTCCACTAGTGGGTCCTGGGAATTCAGGATCATTTTAGCAGCATTTGAGTGCACACACGTAAAATCTTTGAAAGTGGTCACAGTAAGAACGTGGAAACCCCATAAAAAGTGATTAGGCTGAGAACTGAGTGGTAAATCCAGGCTGGCCCAGTCTGAGTGAGAATGGAATATGATGGGCTGGTGTCCCACCCATGGCTCGTTCCCACCTACCATCCTGTAGTGTTAGGGCTGGCTTCAGTTCTTCCACTTCTTCCACTTCTTATTATGAAAATTGGTAGATGGAAAGTTTTTAAACATTAAATAACAATCAAACCTTGGTGACTGTAGCCTAAGTTAACCTTTAAAAGAGATAAAATACAACAACCCTGGTCTGGACCTGACAGTGATGTGCTGTTTGGGTGGCTGTGGACAGGAGGGAGTGGGGATACCCGGAGAAGCTGGCTATATAAGCAGTCCAGTGTGAGAGACACTGTGAGTATGCACTTTATTCTGGGTTTTCCTGCTGCTGAGGTCTTTCAGTCAGACTCTGGCCTTGTGTAGACTCACAGAACAGGGAGGATGGTGAGGCAGGCAGGTTGCCTCTGAACCTGAGGGAGTGGAATGAGGTGAGGTGGAGATGGCCAGCCCGAGTGTTTGGGCAGAGTGTACAAGGCAGCTATCAGCACATTGTGCCACAGAAGATCTGACCAACAAGGCAGAAGCATTCTCGAAGAAGCCAAATGGTTTTTTAGAGCCATGCCAGTGGTCTGGTGAAAGATGGCGAAATCCATTCCTCCATCTCTCACACCACCTGGAGGTCATTAGATTATGCTGAATTCTGCCTCTTTTTGAAAATAATTATATTTTTCATCTTCTGAAAATTATATGTAACCTCCTTATCATACATGGAAATCATTTGGTTTTAAAATTGATCTCTTTTGGTCTTGCATTCCCAAATACAGAAGAAAACTTCTAAAATTACTACATATTACACTTTTCTTATCCATATTTCCAAAACTTTTATAGTGTTCAGAAAAAGAGATTCTCTCTTAGTAACCCTGAAAATAAAATATTCTAGAAGGGAATAGTTTTGGATGTTCTACAAACATTTTTTTATTGTAAAAGTAGCTTAATTTCTTCATCTATGTGCAGACTACCACAGCTCCAGCAAGAGATTCACACAGGTTAGGATGGTTTCATTAAAATGCTTTACATATAATACACATTAGCTTGGCAGCTTTATCACCTGTGCCAATATTAGAACACAGGATTGTTTATAAATGTGTTTCTTCCATGAATATACTACACAATGTACACAACTCTTTCGTAATATATGATCAAGAGTGACATTAGCTCCTGTGGGTAAAGTAAAGTTTTCACATCAAAAAACAGACTCCGCCCTGTGGAAACAGAATCAAGAGATCTGGGGGTGCTGCCCCGACATCCCTGCCACTCGGACGTCCTCTTTGGGCAACACCGCCAGACGTGACCACAGCGGTTTACAGCAGCCGCAGCTGTAACAAAGTTGACCCCCTCCAGTTCGAAGGGGGTGGGTTAGGGTTTATTTCACCCTACAGTATTTTAAGTTGACGAATGAGAAACATGTGTACTAAGTTTCAGGAAAATTGCTCCAGCCTTTCGGAGGTGATGCTGGTACATACATACTGTACATTACATTCACACGCACATACATTGACTTTTATATATATATATAGATTGTATAAAACAAAAGATCAAGAAAAGTTTGATACAAACTGGTTCAATAAGTAAACAAAACAAGGTCTGAAATCAATGGAGGTTTCTTTCTCAACCTTGTTTTGTATTTGTTTTCATTATTCAAGACAAAACCAGAAGCACTTCATTACACAAATGGTTAACACTATTTACCAATATCTTGACTAAACTACTTGTACTCTTACTCAGGTTATAAAGTAAATACACAACAACAACATTTATTTATGGTGTAGTAAGGCAGGTAGTTACTGGGTTATTATGATGTTGCCTCACTGCTTTAACTTTATGCAGAGGTAGCTATCAGTTTTATGAAGTATGTTTTCATAGACATATCTGTAAACAAAATCATTCTATTTTCTAAATGTGCTTTTTTTCTACTACAGGATCCAATGAAAATTTAAGGAAAAATGGTAATGACCAGCTCAAAATACCTTGGCTGGGTACTACGAAAGATCGGACTAGGCCAAGTCAACATGTCACTCCACCTTACACCAAAATTCCCAAACTTACTACTACAATCAACTGTTCAAACACAGTAACCAACGATAGATGGACGGACAGACAGACAGGCAGGCTCTTTAAATAAATAAACACATAAATAGATAAGTAAATGAATAAACACATACACTTTGGTCCTATAGCATATTGAAAAGTGAATATGAACATACACAATTAAAAAAGCACCAGAATATATGGTGGATTAAAAAAAAATCAAATATACACAAGAAAATTGCTCTCACTTTTTCCCCCACAAAATAAAGATTATACCCAATACAAACACTAAAATATCATACACCAAACTCACACAAAGCCCGGATTGAAGCAGTAATTAAACAGATGTTGTTAAATAATTGTATTTTGGTGAATAGGACTTTTTAAAGTTCATTGTGTTAATTTCTAAGATTATTTAGAAAGATTCAACTTTTAATTGAACAAATGATCTAAACAAGACTATATTGTATTACCCATAAGCAACAGCTAGCATTATTTTTGAATTGTGTGCATTTAAACAAGAGTTTAACAAATAGGCGTCATTCTGAACAAAAGGATGGGTCAGCAAGCATATTTCAATGACTCATAGGAGTGACTAAATATTTCTCAAGATGAAGAGAATACAGGGATGAATGCAAGTAAGACTGAATGATATTTGGAGATATGCAAATGCAGAAACAAATGCTAATATACACTGTATTATATCTATTAGATTGCAACAGCTTTAAGCTCATATTAACTAACCAGTGTGTGTATGTTTTAAGAAGGTATGAAACATGATATTGTATTTAGCTAAATGTAGCTTCATTGATAAGTGACAAGGCCATTGAAAATTATTATCAGTTGTTCGATTTCGGTAGATGCAAATACTGTCAAATCTTGCATAATCAACCATCAAGCAACATATAAAGGAGAGGATTTGCAAGCACTTCTTTGACATTTCTGTCAGGTTAGCCACCTGGTGAAGTGCCCAGACATTCACAAGCATCAAAACTGGCATAAGAGGAAAAAACAGTGCAATACACTTTATAATAACACCACAGCTAGATCAAGAAGGTAAAAACTAACAGCTAAAAAGTCAAGTGTCATTTGACTCATTAAGGTTGTAGATTTTGTTTTAACTTCTAGTGTTTGATATACCTGGGTTCTCTGCAAATAAACATAAGTTTATACTGAAATACATTTTGGGTATTATCTCATAAGATATTATCTCATAAAGCTATCTTGTCATTTACTGTGACACTACCAGTCACTGCAGGGTGGGCAGTTCTATAGTTCTATAGGATGAGGGACTGAGATATTTATCCAGGTTCTCTAGGGTCCTAACCCTAATCATAAATGGTCAATGCAAGACATTGCAAGAGCTGTAGATTAAGATTAAAAGGTCAGTAATATAATGAACTGTTTTCATTAAGGTTAAATCCTTTCAAAGGTAGTGAACTGGGAGCAGGCCTTGTTCTGTGATCATGGTGAAAGCAGGCTCTTGGACTTTTTAAGGGCATTGAAAGGTTCAATCCTTTCAGCAGTGGAAAACTGGGAGCAAGACTGGTCTGAGCAGGGCGTAGCCTGGCCTTGTTAAGGATTCTAGAGGTAAGTATGTTAGGATACACTTGTAAAACAAAGTTAGTAAGCTCAGATAAATTATTTAGGTATTTCTGGGATTTAGATGTCCAATTTAAAAAAATGCACATTTTAACAATAGAACTATGATAAAGATGGTCTAACTCCTCTAAGTAAAATACATGCAAAATAAATGCCTCAAACAATTGCACTAAAGTGAAAAAAACCAAAACAATCTCACCAATCTCAATTTCATAGATGTGAAGTATTTTCCAGATGACAGTCAGAGAAAGTGTTTTTCTTTTGAGTTGTGATCAGATGTTTGCTAGAATTCCCTCAGCACTACTATTGGTCATCAAAACCAGTGTTTAAAATTGAAGTGAAGATGGCAGACTTTTGAAGAAGAAGAAGATGAAAAGAGTCCTCTATATATAGAAATAACCTGGAAATGTTTAACTAAAACAGGAAGTCCCACCTCAAATGGTCAGCAACTGTCAATCAATGTCTTCCCCATTGTATTTCAATAGGTGGTTACTTTTACACATACTGTAGATCATTTCACAAATATGTAAAAACACGACAACTAACAGAGCAATTGATCCAACAAACCAAAAAAATCAACCACTACTAAGCAGTATTAGTAGTACAGTGGAACCTCGAGATGCGATCACCTCTGTATACGAGAAATTCAAAATACGAGGAAAGTATGAGCGAAAAATTCAGATCTAAATGCGAGCATTGGCTCATGTAACGAGCCACGAGCCAGGCTGTGGGTATAGCTCGCGGCTTAGCGAGGGGGCGTGGTAGCTGTAGCGAGCCGCAGGGCGATCTGCGGTGTCTGCGTTTCTCACCTAAGTGCACAGGTGGGAAACTGCCCACATCCATGATTTGTCCTGTGGCTGATGGGCTGGGCAGGGTTGCCACCCGTCCTTTAAAATACGGAATCGTCCAGTATTTGAGAATGAAATTGCGCGTCCCATTTTGAATCAATACGTATGCGTCCCTTATTTTTTTGTATTAAAAGTAGTAACCCTAGCAGCTGCCATGTCTTCCCCGCATATATAGAGAAGCGCGAGCCGGTTAAGGGGGAGAAGAAGTAAAAGAAAAGAGAGGAGAGGAGAGAGAACGGAGGTTGCAGGAGGAGGCAGGAATCCGCAGCAGTAGGAAGTCGGTGCGAGAGAGCGAGCGAGTACAGGCTCGCGTGTAGCTGAACAGGCGAGCCAAACAGCTGAAGCAGGACGGTGTAGAGAAGGTCAGCTGCATTAAGTGTCTCGCCTGTTGCAGAGCCCGCATGGGAGAAGCAGGTGAGACGCTAACAGAGAAGAAGCACCGGGGATTGTCATCTGCTTTTTGAAGACTGCTTCCTGTTGACGTTTTAACCTCGTGTTAAAGGATTGTTATTCTTATGTACTTTAAACCTCCACTTCACAACTGTTTTAAGGATTAAAGATTTATTGAATGCTCTACTGCACTTTGGACACCTGTTTTGATTCTTTTAATAATCAGTTATATTATTTACCAGTGTTATTTATTAAAGGTAGACTACAGTATATATAATTTATCAGTGTTATTTGTTAGGAAAATTGATTTTTATGTTAATATATTTGGGATGCAGAACGGATTAACTGGATTTCCATTATTTTCAATGGGGACGTTTGTTCTAGATACGAGAAATTCGCTATACAAGCTCAGTGCTGGAACGAATTAAACTCGTATCTAGAGGTTCCACTGTAGTAGTATTTTCACAGGTATAGAATTCAGTGAAATTCTCAGTTGTAGGTCCAACAAATATGCCACATGTTGCCACTTTCAGGTACCATAATAAACATGAATGTATTGTTAAAAAAGAATTTATTCAAATGCATAAATCAATGTATATAACAGAAAAAAATTACTTATGAGCATAAACAATTTATGTGATACTAAATTCACAGTGAAACTTAATTTTGCTTCAGAAAAAAATGTGTAAAATAAATGTTGGAAATTACTTTTTGCAACTGTATAAAGCAATACTGTGTATAAATGGAATGACTATAATGCCTCTTGACTTAAATTCATACCATTAGCATATACTGTATATTTCATCTGCAACATTTTTCTGCATGTGCAAATGCATGCCAAACTTTATTCTGGTGAAGACCATGGAAAACAAGGCATGGCTAGGCAAACATATCACAGGCGCTCCTCCAGCGGCAAATCCATTGGCCTGGGAATATGGTGGCTAGCAAGCCTCAAGAATGATCTTGGCTGGGATTAGCTTATAGAATTGGGGAAAGTGAGCATAGATGGTGTTTCCTCTGAGGCTATTACAAGGTGGAACAGACAGCATGAATGTGCAAGCAGGTACACTCTTAAAAATAATGATTCTTTAATGCCATTACATGGTTCTTAACTGAGTTGTGTGGTTTCTTAACTGGGTTGTGTGGTTTCTCACAGAACCACTTCTTGACAAAGAACCATTTAATTCTGGGAAGGGTTCTTTGCAAATTAAGTTAGTTCTCTGTGCTTTGAAAAAAGTTCTTAATATGTGGAGAAAAAAAACTGAAATCTATAATGTATGGTAGGCTGCAGGACACTAACTGATAAGAAAATCTTGTGTAACTTTATGTATACAGTAAGAGTCCTTTTAATATCATGACCCATCGGTGTATCACAAATCTGTTCCCATCTGTTCATGGTTATTCACTGTATGGAGCCTGTTACAGATGTAAATAAATTAATGGTTATTTCTGGAACCATCATGTGGATGGGTCTTTTGGGAACCAAAAATGGTTCTCCTAGGGCATCACTCTGTAGAACTGTTCTGACACTTTTATTTTTAAGAGTGTATATGAAAGTACTGTCATACACATGCACATGGTAGATGGTTTACAGGCTCAAATAATGTTATGTCACAGTCAGACAGGGGGTTGGCGCTATCATCTGTTCTTCTGTAGACCAGCCAAAGAACCTGACAATCAATTACCTCATTTCCGGTCCCCGAAACCCGCCCAACAATGAAGTAATTCCTGGTCTCCAGAATGCTACTACAGAAGACATCACTTCTACAACCCACTGAACCCTCCTCCTCCTGCTGCTACCATATTTATATTTCAGATTCACCTATGTGAGTTAGTTCTGTATTAGACTCCTGCCTGTAAAGATGTGCCTATTTTGTCTTCTCAACAGTTTTTCACATATAAGGGTTGGCCATCCACAAACCTTTTTGTGACTCACCTCTATTACTGTACATAGAGCTGTATGGAAGGAACTGTAGAAGATCAAGGTCAGAGGCTGATTGCAGCTGAGAAAAGAGACAGAGGTTTTGGCTTTAAGATAACCATTACTAAGGAATATTTCTTGCAAAAATAAAATAAGTTAAGTAAGTTTCGCATGCAACATTTATTTTAGGGGCAATTTCACAAAACTGTATGCAAAAGAAAACTCTTCTGCTTCACTCATCACTAGAAAACACAAATCAGTCTTTGCTTCAATAAACCTAAAATGAAGAAAGTGGGTTCAGTCAATAGATGGGTAATTGTTCCCTTGTGTGCATCATGTATTATTGGTGCACAAAGTAAACCCCTGATTATGTTGATGATTAAAGTTAACCAGAATATGACTTATGTGCACAGATATGTTAATGTCCACAGTCTGGGTGCTTGATTTTTCTTCAGTTGTATTACCAACAGTCTCATTTTTACAATGTGCAAGCCTGAATGTCTAATTTACGCTATAATTACCAAGACATTCTTCAATATTTTTTATTTTTGCTGTATGCAGCCAAGGTGAATGATATCTATGCAAACAAAATAAAATCTAATTAAAGTAATATACCACCAAAAAGTATATAAGATCTAAAGACATGCTGTACACATTTTTATTTTGCACCATTTCACTTTCCCAATAACTCGTGTGTTTTTTATGTTTTAGAAGCTTCAACAGGGGTTAGTCTCACACTGCACTAAATTATTCTTATTTATATATGTCACGGGTTCTCACACAAGTTAAACAAAGCTCTGACACACATAGCTTTAAAACCAAAATGAACGAAATGGCTACAAAATCCAGACTGTTAATAAATCTATCCCAAAGAGACATTTTAAAGTCACTAGAAGTTAAAACTGAGTTGGATTAATTAATGGTCTCCAGGGATTAAAGAGTGAGGAACATTTTGTGATGAAATTCTAAATGCTGTTAATTATTTTAGAGGATGAGCATAGTAACAGAAAATAAACTTTTCTATTAAAAAAAACACTTGATAATATTTTCTGGTTTCAAAGTCAAGGTTGTTAAACTGTTTTTTCAACTTTTCAACACGACTCAATTGGTGTGTGCATACATCCGCAAGACTGGGGTGTGAAGTGCACATAAAAGCGGTCTGTGCATTAAAGGCATTGTTTTATTTGTGGCTTAAAATTGCCTCTGCCTGAAAAAAAAATCCCCCTTAGAATACAAAGGAGGGCTCCTTGGAATTCCTCAGAGGGGTGTTAACTGCTGCAGCATTACATGCTTCACATTCTTTAATAGTGATTCCTTATTCACCATGGTAAAAGGTTCCCTAGCCATTCTTCTCAAAATAATGCCATCCTATAAAGCCACAAAAAGCTTTTTGTATTCTAGGACCTATGTGTTTTTTTCAGTTTTGTAAGGTTTATTTGGTACAAGAAAGACCTATTTTATAATTGTGGCAATGTATACAAATAATGCTATGTAAAACAAATAAAACATTTTAATTTAGAAATAACACAGCAAGGGCAGCATGGTGGCGCAGTGGTAGCGCTTCTGCCTCACAGTTAGGAGACCTGGGTTTGCTTCCTGTGTCTTCCCTGCATGGAGTTTGCATGTTCTCCCCTTGTCTGCGTTGGTTTCCTCCCACAGTCCAAAGACATGCAGGTTAGGTGCATTGGCGATCCTAAATTGTCCCTAGTGTGTGCTTGGTGTGTGTGTGTGTGTATGTCCTGTGGTGGGCTGGCGCCCTGCCCAGGGTTTGTTCCTGCCTTGCGCCCTATGTTGGCTGGGATTGGCTCCAGCAGATCCCTGTGACCCTGTAGTTAGGATATAGCGGGTTGGATAATGGATGGATGGATGGAATAACACAGCATAATATGTAATTATCAAACCTACATAATATAAGTCAGGGTCATAGGGGTGATAGGACCAGTCCTGGCAGCGAGGCAGGAAACAGCATTGTAAAGGGCCCACTCTTACACTCACACAGAGCAAATTTAGAGTTTTCAGTTATAGTGACTGCACAATTACATAAAACAGTGTGGTTTGGTTATTAATAAAAGGGGGACGTTCTGTGCTATTCAGCCATTCCACCACTTTTTTCTCCTGTAAATAAAACTAAAGTTTGTTTCTGTAGCACCAGGTGTAAACTGTGACTCAGACATGGACAGGTTGGCAAGCCATGACAGGGCACATTCATGCACAGTCATTAAAACTGGGGAAAAAGTTTGAGGCACTAGTTAAGTTAAATTGTATGTGTTTTATATGTTTCACATGAACGATGGCTACTCCTTCTATCACTGGGGAGAGAACTGACAAAGCATTGTGAATGATGACCCCACCTTTTTGATGTGCTGGTCAAATTGTTCAGTGTAACAGAACTCTGAGCACTGTTCTAGCAACATTCAGATTCAAGAGAATTGTTCAGATTTCACTTAGACAGTGACTAGCCTAGCATTCTACTCTCAAGAAGCTACTGTTCTGCCATCCCCCCCACGTATATTATAATTAGTTTAAATACTTTTATGAATAATACTCTTTTTTTATTTCACTTTTACCCCAAATTAATTGCATTGTAATTTGATTCTAACATAAAATTATTTACAAACTGGCTAAATATGGTGCATGGCTGGTCAGACGGATAGATGTACAAATGTCCCTATATTTATACAATTTCTGCTGCTTCCATTTTTCTCCTGATATGTCCAGTATAACATACTACAATTCTGTAGGTCGTATCAGGATGAGTTAGGGTGGCTGTTTCCATGAGCTGGATGGAGAGCTGTATCAGGTCATCTGAGTGAAATGGACATTAAGTTATACTTCATATAGTATGTGGGTTAACTGGGGCTCTCTATCCCAATGCTACTGTGTTCTATTTCAGGCACCAACCTGCCAAGACACTATAACAGAAAAAGAAAGTTCAAAACGCAGAAGAATGGAAATACTCTTCCACTCTTTCAAGGTATTAGGGAAAGAAAATGCAAAATAAGCATTTTAATTTTTCACATACCCTACAACTAAATGTTGTAAGTAACCCTGAGTTGTGTTAGCTGGCAAAATATTCCTGTATCAACTTAAAATGCATCAGAGACAAAGATTTCTTTCTGCTAAACACCTAGTCTAAATAAAAGTATGCTGCTGTCTCACAATTTTTCATATACACGTGCTGAATACCAGCCATATGTCTTCTTACCCTCATCAGGGTGATACACTCACACTTGCTCAAGTTTTTGAAATACAGGAGAACACCTACAACAATACAGAAAGAATGTACAAACTTCATACAGAAAGGATTTATACCAAGCCCTCGAAAGATGACTAATCTATCCATCCATTTTCTAAGCCTAATCCTTTTATTTCACAGTCACAATGAGCCAAAGTTGATATAAAATCTTTAATCAGAAATTTTAATATTAGTTTTTATTAAAATAAAAGTCATATTCCTGCACAAAACACAGAGAGAAGCAGCAATGAAATGCAATTATTTAGAAATTCTGAGTGTAGCTGCGTTTTCCCAAGTTCAGCAGCTCTAACATAAAAGATGGGATTCAACAAACGCCTGACACGTCAAAATGATTCCACAGACAAAATATCTTTGTTTTTAAAAGTTTAAGTTAAAATTCAAAGTAAAACAGTTCACACAAAAAGGAAAAAATAAAATAGCAAAAATTAGAAAAGTTCTTATTTAAGAGAAGTTCTGTTCAAAGCTACAGAAAAGAAAGCGCTACACAGGGTCGTCAGGATAGCGGAGAGAACAATTGGTTGTACCCTCCCCACTCTGGAACAAATCTACACATCCCGAAGCCACAAAAAAGCAATAGACATTTTACAGGACTCATCACATCCCGGTCATTGTCTCTTCCAGCTTTTGCCATCGGGCAAGAGATACAGAGCTATGAAAACTAGGACAAACTGCCTTAAAAACAGCTTTTATCCGAAAGCAATCATGACCCTGAACTCAAAATAAAACTGCTCCATATTATTCTTCCAATGTGCAATATAGACCGTAAGTCAACAAGTGCAATTTGTATATTTATTACTATTCGGTTTGTTATTATATTCAGTGTTTTTGTCTTTTTGTCATTTTAACTCTTATTCCTCACACTGAGTCGATTGCACCTTCAATTTCGTTGTTCCTTTGTAAAAGTGACAATGACAATAAAGATCTATCTATCTATCTATCTATCTATCTATCTATCTATCTATCTATCTATCTATCTATCTATCTATCTATCTATCTATCTATCTATCTAAATCTTGTTACATTTCTAATCATTACAAAGTCACTTCTAAACATTTCTGAACCATTTCAAAACGGTCAGAAAACTGTATGCCTATTCCATTTCTATGTTGCAAATGGGTCTTTTAAGTGCCTGTGCACTGGGACCTATTCTAAACAACAACTGACTCAATTAACACACTGCATCTTAGCTATAGCATATATCTCTTATTAGGGGGGGTAAAAGGCTACACCATTGTCTATGGCTATGACTAAGCAAACACTAATATGAATTTAACTTAACTTAAAGCATTACTTTCTAGGTCAACTCTTACACTGGGAAAAGTGAGAAGTTTTGGGTGGCCAGAGTCAATCCTGGCAGTATACTGTAAGACCAAGGATGGTCAACTCTGACCATGGAGAGCTACAGTGGCTGCAGGTTTTTGTTCCAACCCAGTAGCTTAATTAGAAGCTTTCTAATGATACATGTATCATCCAATTTATTTGAAGCCTTAAAATGATGAGTAATCTTCAGTTCTTCACTTAATTAAACCAAATAGTGAGTGATGAATACACATGGGTGGAAATGGAGACAAGCTAGATGCAGAACCACTAGTTACTTTGCCATTTGCATCTTATTGCTAATAAGGACTGTTTAAGACTAAAATAAGCAATTAAGTGTTCAAAATCTTAACAAGCAAGATAATGGATCTGTGTGGTAAAAATGCTAACCACTTCTCCACCATACCATCCCTAAAAGTTGCATACTGATGATAAATCTAATTCTAAAACCCATGAGGAACATTAGTATTTTAAAAATAAGTGGTATTATTTTTTTCTAGCTTGCAATCACAATGGACACATTTTTGATATGTGAATCATATTCTGGAAAGACATACTGTACATAAAAGCAGATTTCATTGCCATTAAAGATTTCACTAATTATCTCTATGTGAAATGTTAATCACCCTACAACAATCAATAATATCTAATTAAAATACTACTGTGGGGTCATAATTCAAAATGCGAAGGATCCAGATGAAAAGTACATAGATTATATATAACTCATAGTTTTTAATATATGAAATTTTATCACTGCAGTGGGCTGGCACCCTGCCTGGGGTTTGCTTCCTGCCTTGCACCCTGTGCTGGCTGGGATTGGCTCCAGCAGACACCCGTGACCCTGTGTTAGGATATAAGGGGTTGGATAATGGATGGATGGATGGAAATTTTATCATCAACATAAATTCAAATTCATATTCATCCTGTATATCACTATTTACTACAATAACTGAGTTGTATTAATTTACTGACATCTCTGACCTGAAAAATATTGGTTTGTGGATGTTTTATGGGTGTGGTGGGGGTTAGCTTGTCACTGTCTTTATATAGTTTACACATTCTGTTTATGTGTGTGGTTTTTCTGAGAGTACCTCAGCTCTAATTCTTCATATCAGAGATATGTAAGGTAAGCCAAGTTGGCTAATTATGAGTGAATGCTACTATATTGTTGCTGCCTTATGCCCAATGTTTCTGAGAGAAGCCTTATCCCCATTATTGCAATTGGATGATACAGGTTTGATTATTTTCCTGTTAACTTTACTGAATATTTTAGATCATCAGAATACAATCACTATTTCATGTGCACATTCTGATAAATTAATAAAGAAGAGTATTATCAAAAAAGGCTTCCATTTTTAGTAGAAGAGTTTATCCCAGTCAATTATTTTTCCAAATAAAAATACAGAATAATATATTCTTTTTCACCCATTGTGAAGCCAAGATTTTACAGTGCTTTTCCATCCATCAGTTGATCCATTCATTTGCAGATGTGACTAATCCAACTCATTCACTAAATTCTAATGACCATTGCACACTTTTCTGCTATATGATTTAGTTAACTGTTAGTGACACAAACAGGGCTAATCTGGAAACATACATAGATGCTTTATCATGCTGTTTTATATCTGTCTGTTAATTCTAAAAGTATAACAACAAGGTAAAGAAACCAATGTTAAACAGTTCCACTCTGAGACCTGCCATCTAATCCCTTTTGTTTAGACTAAGGTAGCAAATTAACTTTTAAAAGTTTCAGATTTACAGGAATGGGAAATTCCACCTTTTACTTTTATGAAAGAAGTTATGTTAATATGATCTACTATGAAAATACACATATAATTAATCCATAGAAAAGTAATGTAAATGGATAGCTGTCAAAATTTCATACCTGCATGCCAGGTAACATTACTAAGTGTACTTAAGAGCAAAAAGGTGGCCATCAGTTGTACTCCCCTGCCCAGACTCTAGAAATAGACACCCCATGACACTGGTATAGTCTGCATCTGATCAGCCTTAATAAAAAAAATAAAAGTGTTTCATTTAGCTAATTTATTTGTATCTACTGGGTTGACAGGTTAGACAGTAGCAACAACAAAATAGAAAAAAATCCACAGTTACGGAATTTCATACCTACAGGAATTCCTGCAGAATCTGCACAATAGCAGTACTAGTCAATTAAGACATTGGAGAAAGCCTGCTTTTTATTTTATATATATATATATATACACACATACACACATACATATGTCCTACAGCTGCAAGCTATAAATTAATCATCGGAACAATAGAGTTTGAGCTCTGGGAAGCATTTACTTTTCTTTATTGTGAAGTGTGCGACTGCTGTATTCTCCAGGGTAGGCTGCTGGATCTTTCTATTTTTTTCAGTTACATTATATTGACAATTATTTTAACATGAAGAAGGCAAGATGTTAAAGTGTTTTGCCCATATAGTAGTTTAATAGATACACTTATAAACAGTATTTCTGCTGCTGTGAATCTAATATATATATATATATATATATATATATACAGTATTATATATATATATATAAATATATATATATATATATATACAGTATTATATATATATATAAATATATATATATATATATATATATATATATATACATTATTACACAAATCCAAATCTCAATCACAATACTTTGTTACTGCTGTTACTTCTTCTTCTTCTTTCCCCTCCACTCCTCTCCGGCAAGCTTGGTCTTCCTCCTCCCGACTCTGGCTCCCAGAATGGTAACTGCTGGCTCCTTTTATAATACCTCCGGAAGTGCTCAAGGTGCTCGTTGACCTACTTCCGGCAGCACTTCCAGGTGTGGTGAAAAACCCTCCCAAGAGAGCTCAGCAGCTGTTGCACCCCCAGATCCCAATAGGGTAGCACCAAACTCCAACTCCCATGAAGCCCTGCGGAGGGCCCCCCCCCCCAGGGGGGCTGCATCTAGCGTTCGGAGTGAGGTACTGTCCTGACCAGGCTTGCTCCCCCGGTCCATACAATGAAGAGGCCATCTGTGACAATATATATATATATATATACATATATATATATATATATATAGTAATCAGTTGGAAGCTGGATTCATTTTCATAGCTTTCTGGATGAAGTGTTCCATCATGCTAGAAGATTTTGTTGTGGAATAGTCATTCAACATTAGCAGTATTGTCCAATTTCAACTATTCTCATTTTATTATATACAGGTAAAGTTTTTTTTTATGGTGTGTTATTTATGACACACCATAAGTAACAATGATTATGATAAATACCAGACTCCAGAAATTAGTAAATGTAATTAGTTTGAATTACTCATGTATATCAAAATACTCAGTATTTGATAATTATCTAATCTGGAAATATGTGTATATGTGTTGTCACAAAAACGACCATAAGATGCTGAGAAGGTTTGGGGCAGCCACCCGTATAATTTTTCCTGGCTGCAAAATTGAGTCCAAAGAACAGACATGTTCACACAACTGAGTCCAAAACAGAACTGACTAACTGGAAGCAAGATGGCGGCTTTAAAGGCCAGTGGAGGAAGTGATGTCATCAGGACCGGAAGTGATGTCATTGGTTGCCCCTGAGCTGGGCGGGATCTCACTAGAATGGTCTGTAAAAGATCAAGATGGAGAATTAGTGCACTTCACCACCCCCTGGTCCGGTGTGGAATTACATGTACTCAAGCCCTTTAGTTGTCTCCAAAACACGCCTATGTGACAGTGCAAAACGTAGGTTTGAGAATGTGATGTTATACTTTTTCAGTATGTAATATACAGCATCCACCAGCAGTCTCCATCCAACTTAAAAGGGCTTGAGAGCATCTGCAGAGAAGAACGGGAGAAAATCCCCAAATTCAGGTCTTCCATGGTTGTCACGTCATACCAAAGAAGGATGTAATTGCTCCCAAAGGTACTTGAACTAAATGGTCTGAATACTTATGTACTGAGATATTTCAGTTTTTTATTTTTAATACATTTGCAAAAAAGTCTAAAAATCTGCTTTTCCATTGTCATTCTGGGGTATTAAGTATTGGTAGATGTGGGGAAAAGTAATTGAAAGGATTTTAGCACAGTGGTGCATCACAGCAAAATATGAACCGGGTTTGAATGCTTTCTCACTCCACTGCAAATATTTGTATAATTCCACTGATTAGTCCTGTTACTACATATAACTGCAATAATCTGTATATAGTATGTTATACTGTATTATTTGCTAATAATTTCTTAATTCTAGGATTCAGTTTTTAGCCAAGTCACCATCTATATGGATTCTCCATGTCTCCTCTCACATTCCAAAGACATGACTGTGGGATTAGCTGGTGACTCAAATGTGGCTCCATGTGAGTGTGTTTGAGTGTGTGTGAGTAGGTCTAAAAATTGACTAGTTTCTTGTCTACTGCCCAGTGATGCCAGGTTAGGCAGTTAGCTCCATGATTCTAAACTGGATTATACAAGTTTGAAGGCCAATGCATGAACATATTGTGGTGGTGTGCTGGGGCCCTTACCCAACCGGGATGCCCTGATTATGGAAGGACGGGGGAGAGAGTATTCTCAAGACTGTTTATGCCCCGGACTGGCAGAGGGCAGCCCCCTTGGTGTCCACCCGGGCCACAGGTCGTGAGCATAGAAGCTCAACACTGTTTGGACAGGAGGCCACCACCAGGGGGTGCATGGACATTTTCAGATCTCTATTTGGCAGCATCTGGAAGTACTGCCGAAAGAAGCTCGTTGGGCAGCTGAAGCACTTCTGGGTGAACTATAAAAAGAGGCCAGTCACCAGGAGTCAGCGACCAGAGTTGGAAGGAAGAGGAGAAATCCTGTCAGGACGACTGGAGATGATGGTAAAAGGACTGTGTTGATGTTTTACCTTGGTGCTGTAAAGCACTCCCATTTTTAAATAAACTGTGTGCTGTGTGGACTATAACCTGTGTCCTGCCTCTCTGTGTCAGGGTTAGGGCGGCTGTACGCTTCACATTATATAATTTTCACGTATTAGACATTATCACACACGTGCACAGCTAAAATTGGACACAGCTAAGAGTAATTCTATGCCAGACCAGGGAGTGGCGGAGTGCATTGACTCTTTATCTCACTTCTCTGCAGACCAGTTATGGGAAATTCTGCCTGGCCCCACTGATGACGTCACTTCCAGTCCCGACCCTGATGATACAACTTTCAGTTCTAGCCCCACTGATGACATTACTTCCTCTGCTTGCCTTTAAAACTGCCATTTTGACCATCTCAAATCAGTTATGTTCTGGGCTCAAATCTGTATACTTCAATATGATAATTCATTCAATTTTGCAACCAGGAAATACTATACAGGTGGCTGCCCCAAACCTTTCTGTGGCTTTTGTCGAGTTTGTGAACAACATATATAAATCAAAGACCTGTGTCTCTGCTCACACTCAACCACAGCCACTGCATGCACTTTTACATTTTTTCGGTGCTTGCTACGAAAGACCTGTGTGCAGCAAACATTTCCGTGCAACAATGACATCATGCAAATAACACAGATGAAGAGACACAATGTTGAAACAAAGTAATTGCCATGGCTCAACAATGCACAAGTGAAACACCTCAGCAATGGAGGGCAAGGCTTGAAGTTTTCACTAAAACATTGTCTATCTGGAGATATTTTCTCAACACAAAGATTAATAGGACTCATATGTCAGCGATATGGCTAAGATATGGTAACACCAGGGTCTTTTTATGAAAGCCAGTGGGGCAGCAAGCACAGGTGGGTCCAAGTCCTCTGTGCTGAGTAATTCTTAAGAGTTAGCTGATGCCTCTCCAAGTTCACAAATATAGTAAAATTACTAGGGAGTCTTTGGGTTGTTTTTTGTCCTGAAGACCACACACAGCTAGTACATATATTTTTAAAACACTCTACTGGGAGGTGAATATGAATGTAAACGTAACCTATGCACAATAAAGAACCACAATCCAGGTTTTAGCAGCAGCTAACACAGCCAAGTGAAGCCAATAGGAAGTCTTTGTGACCCATTTTGATAATTCCTATTACATTTGTGCTGGGTGGATTGAGGACATGGCATTTTCACTGTAACAGTGTATTTCAATTTTTGCTCTTCATGTTTGTAGAGTCTCCTTCAAATTGTCACAAGGGATTCATGCTGCTAATGCTTTTGTAAATGCACAATTTCGCAGTTGATTAAAATGTGGCAGAGCACTAAATATGTCAGTAGTGCACCAAAACCAAGAAACCCTTCTGCCCATACCCCACAGGTTATTGCAAACATTGCAGATCACAAAGAAAGAAGCTCTAATAAGTTGACACAACAATTATCTCAATAGAAAGGTGTGTCACAAAGGTCATGCCAGCGTGTATTGCATGGTTTGCAGGCTACTACTTCAGGCATTGCCCTGTTCACATAATGCTGAATCATTCTTTTTCACTTATTAATTTTCTAAATTTACTTCTATTATTCAGCTGTGAAAAGTCATTAAAAAACTTTAACTGGCATGCTAGTCCAAAAGAGGACACATCCACACACTGCCAATGTGCCAACCTTCACTATTTTTTTGGATATGAGAGTACCAACAGAACACTGATGTGAACACTTATGAGGACAATGTGTAACCTTTGCTGGGATATCGACGGGGCTGGAATCTGAACTCAGGTTGCTAAATTGTGCCACAGTTAAAAACATTAAGACAGTTTTGAAGAAACTGCACAGGTTAAATAATAAGCTCAATGTAATATTCTTTGATACAAAAATTCTGTCCAGTGATTATTTGGTAAATGAAAAAGTTCAGACAAATGTATCACATGTACATTGTTTATGAATATTGTATTATTAAAGCTATAGTGACCCAAATTTTTTTAATAGGAAACCTAAGAGTCTAATTCTGTAGAGCAGAAAAGACAAAAATGAGTTGTCTGTAACACAAAAGGCAATCCAAACTAAACAAGTTCCACAAGAGATTGCAATAAAGTTAAAATTCCAAAGAACCACAAAAGTAGAGAACTATACAGAGAAACACTCACCAACTGCAAGCACATTCAAAATGTGGGAGACCCTCCAGAATTATTGGCAGAGGGCAGTTAATGGCACTGATTGGCTGGTGGCCCTACATCTTTGGGGACAACCCACAACATACTCGGAACATCAAAGAGGCAGTGAAACATAAACACGATCAATAGCAAATAAACATCAATAAAATTAATACATACAAAAGAATCAAAAGATTGAAGATGACACAAAACCTGAATTTGAACTTCAGGCAGGGGAGGAACCCTTGCTGAGGTGTAGCTGGTGCCACATGTGCTATTGTCCCGTGGTCAGTTTGCGTCTCTTTAGGGTGCACATCAAGAATTGGGGAAATATGCCTTTAAGGGGAGGACACAACACGGACAGGACGGTTGGGGATGAAGACTCTTTAACTGAAAAAGAAGGGGGAGAGAGAGAGACATCGAGCGGTGGAGCAAGGAGAAGCAACGAGTTAGTGCCAACAATCCACCTGCTGGAGGAAGGTTTTATTTTATTCTGGGATACAAGGGAGACACATCTCCGAAGACAAATCAACCTTTTGGGACCGGTAATACAGAACCTTTTTTATTATCAGCTCGGCTACCAGCATACTCAGTGAGGCTTCCAACATTATACCTTGTTCAGGAACGGTAAGGACAGTGAACCAATTTGGGAAACCGGTTTATCTCAGGCAAAAACATCTCACCTCTTAATCTGTGGAAGGTTGTTTTTGATTTTGTTTGGTTTTAAACTATTTAAACTGTTTTTCTCTGTCAATATATAAATATATCTTTTTCTTTTTTTTTCTTTCATCATTGTAATGTTTATTGTCTTATGCTGATCTGGGGCATGTGGTGAGGGGGTCAAAAATAAGGAGGAGCGTTGGTCACGTTACCCCAAAACATTTTAATATTGAACTGCTTTTCTCTAGTGGTATTTTGATCGTGTAGCGACCCGGGGTTTAGTAGTTCTTTCAGGGCAGTGATACAGAGGTATAGCACAAACTTAGATGACTACACAAGCCAAGACCTAGAGGAGCAGACAGAGAGGAGCCATACAAGAAAGATGAAATAACTTTGTTGTTTATGATTATAGTGCATGATACAAAAGAGAACACAAAATAAAAGTAGGTGGTCAATATGCAAAATAAAAATGACGAGACAACTAAGTAACAAGCTGAACCAAAGGCTTTCACACTGGAAAATGCACAATATCAGAATGAAGGGCTCTAGCTTCATTTACAAGTTTATTTATCTTATTTCTCCCATCATATGACTTCCTAGCAAAAATCCACAAATCCATATTTGAAAATACCAAATATACAAATATGGTTTAAATCAGAGAATCTCAAAAAGCCATAATAGTCAAAACTTGACACAAAACAAAGCAGAAAATGAAGCAAAAGAATGCATATGCAGAGGGCTAACCAATGCCACGGCAAAGTATTTGTGGCAGTGGGTGGTATACATTGGACTCTCAGGTAACTGAGATGGAATTAATCCAGATGGTAAGTGGTGCAAGGATAAAACACAACACAACAAAACTGACAAAAACAAAGAGAAAAAAATAAAAAGAGAAAGGATGAAGCTGAAATCTAAGTATCATATTAAAAAACATTCAATCCAGCATGCAGCCCTCAGTGACATCATAACTTTCTACAGACAGGAAGTAGGAAGAACTGTCTTCACACTTGTGTATATATTGAAATCTGTAATAAATATGAAGTGAACCACCTAAGAACAGAGTCTGACAGTTCAATAAAATTCTAAAGCCTGCTTAGAAGAATTTGAAGTTCATTAGTTTCAAAAGTTGTTTGTAAATCTAAAGGGATAATAAAGGTGGCTTTTCCTGCACATGAGAAAATTAAAATGTGACTCCTCTAATAAACACACCAGACCAAAACAGAATTCATTTCATTAACTTGCATGTTTATCGACTTTGAGGCTGTTATTGCTAAAGCATTACAAAATTGTACACATTTTAGAAAAGAGCAAGAAAGAAAAATGAAAAAGTACTTTGAAACACATCTGTAATGTTCTACACCTCATTAGTGTGACAAAAAGAACAGTTAATAAAAATAAAGCTAGCTCAACTTTATTCCATAATGAAGCTGCTCAATAATAATGCTGCATATTTAATTTACAACTCATTAAAAACTCGTTAAAAGAATGGATGCAGTGAAAAACAAACTTCAGAGCCAAATCAAGAGCTAATTAAAAGCAAGTTCATATTGTCATGACATAATTTGCATTAGTTGAAAGTTTTCTACAAAAGAAGAAGAAATCTTCTTTAATGTAAAAAAACAAATATAAGAAAAGTAACATCTTGACTGAATTTACTTGAGTTTTAAAGTGAAGAAAAGATATTACCGGCATTTACGGTACCTAAGGGCAATATTAGAAATGTTTAACAGATTTCCTTTCATACCGCAGCTGCCTTTGTTAGCACAGCTAAATAATGTAAATTTTCACATCCATAAAGACTTTTCAAGGTTTCCAAGAGTTAGTGATAAAATAAAAAGATTAGCTATTAATGCATATTACCTTACTATTAATCATATATAAATATAACTGATATAGCAAATGGAAATTGTTTAGTATGAGCTTCAGGTAATGATTTTCTAATTAAATTGCACATAGTTAACAGAAAATAGATTTTGTAGAAGTATTTAAGATTAAAAATAGTTTAACTGTTTTTCTTTTAAACCAAAAAATATAAAATATAAAGTAGTTTCAATCAATACTAGTAGCAGGTCTAATAAAGTATTGTATTTTTAAGTAAGTCCAATCTATTTTTTTCGGTGAACTTTAATTTACAAATTCACCAAAATGAACCCTTTTAAAATGTATTTAAAAAGAAAACAATTTCTTTATTAAGCATATGAATAATTAATGAAAAATTACAATAATAGTGAACAGAGCAGCTAATGTGATAAATTCACAATTTTGATTATATTATCCTTATCTAATTTTTTACATATTTGGATTTTTTTTTTAGTTCATTTCAATTAGTTTTCTAATTTTATTGTTATTCTGACAACACCATTTGGTGTTCTTTTTCCTTTTTTTCCTTGTTTTTTTTTTTTTTTTTTTTTTGTATTGTTGGCGATGTTTTGTGACTATCTTAGCTTGGTCCTGGCCATATTGTTACAATTGCTAAACCTCTGGTCAGTCATGTGATGCAAAGGTCATGTGACACACTATGTCATCACACTCTGTTTATATAAGATGCAGTGTGCAGTATCTCGTTATGCGAGCACTGGTTCAATTCTAAAAAAATTAAAACATCAGAGATAGTTTGGATGAAAGAAACCAGCTTAGTGTGGGGCCTTTTGAATTAGTTTTGTTGACCTTCGTGTTGATCATTGTTTTGGTCTCTGGCAATCAGTTTTGATTTGCTCCTTACAATTTTCTGACCCTTGCCTGATTAAGAACATGTTTTCCATTGAACAATATAACTTTATGCTGTCATGAAGTTTAACAAATATTAATTTTTTCATTGTGCTCTGTGTATTCCAAAAGCTTTACACTCGTATTGCCTGCTTATTACATATGATTCTTTTGTGTGTTTTTATTATCATCATATAGTTGTGTTTTTGTTTTTATTATACATTGCTGCTTTCTGTTTTCATTACTATGCTGTATTAGTCTGTGAGAGAAATATTTCTTTCTTATAAAGCTTTGTACCCAGACATATTCTAATATTTTCTTATAGCATATTCATGATTCATTTGCCTTCATTTGGAGGCTATCATCTAGAATTGCCATCAGGTTATGCCCTATGTTTTTCTTTTTGGATTGCATTTCTGCATATCAGTGTAGCAGCCTCTCTAATGAAGAGCACAATAGCCAGTTCACAGTAAACCTCTCTCACAGCACTTCTATTGATCTGCTCTGGGTCTTAAACTGCTGTATGGTCTAATTTCACTCACACTGTCTCAGGGACACCTCAAAGCACCCCTGTAGGAGCCGACAACCTCCTCTCGTTTTCTTCTTACTCAGTCTCTCTACATTCAGATTGTTCACTCCTGCTCCACTTCAGGTCAGTCATAATCCTTCACAGTAATCCCTCAACAGTTCTCCCAGTCAAGATGGAGCTGTTTATGACCCAAATATTATACTGTACATGTGCTTTGTATGTATAATTTCATCAATTTTACAACTTTGTTCACTGAAAATCAGTATGTGGCTATGTGAGCAAATCAATTAGATATTGATGAAAAGTGAAAGATGGTAGCATCTATTTCAAGAATGAAAACTAATAAAATTTTTAAAGAGGACTAAAGTAAGCTTTTTAGTTATTAATTAGTATTTCCAATACCTGTGATATGAGTAAACTAATGTGTATTTTTGTACAAAATAGCTACATCCAATCATCATGTTGGTTTTTGCCATGTGTATAGAGCACAGTGAAATTCTTACTTGCATGACTGACCAACACAGAAAATTTCAGACAAAGTAATGATTATGAAGCTGGAAATTGGAGGTATGATGATGAATGTTGTTAGTGCATATGCCCCGCAAGTTGGGTGTGCAATGGATGAGAAAGATTTCTGGAGTGAGTTGGATAAAGTGATGAACAGTTTACCCAAGGGACAGAAAGTGGTGATTGGAGCAGATTTCAATGGACATGTTGGTGAAGGGAACAGAGGAGACGAGGAGGTGATGGGTAGGTATGGTGTCAAGGAGAGGAATGAAGAAGGTCAGAGGATAGTGGATTTTGCCAAAAGGATGGACATGGCTGTGGTGAAAATGTATTTTAAGAAGAGGGAGGAACATAGGGTGACGTACAAGAGTGGAGGAAGATGCACACAGGTAGATTACATCCTATGCAGAAGAATCAATCTGAAGGAGACTGAAGACTGCAAAGTGGTGGCAGGGGAAAGTGTAAGCAGCATAGGATGGTGGTCTTTAGGATCACGTTGGAGATCAAGAAGAGGAAGGGAGTGAGGGCAGAACCAAGGATCAAATGGTGGAATTTGAAAAAGGAAGACTGCAAGGTTGAGTTTAGGGAGAAGGTGAGACAGACACTGGATGGTAGTGAAGAATTACCAGACAGTTGGGAAACTACAGCAGATGTAGTAAGGGTGACAGCAAGAGGGTGCTTGGCATGACATCTGGACAGAGGAAGGTGGAAAAGGAAACCTGGTGGTGGAATGAGGAAGTACAGGAGAGTATACAGTAATCCCTCGCTATATCACGCTTCGCCTTTCGCGGCTTCACTCCATTGCGGATTTTATATGTAAGCATATTTAAATATATATCGCGGATTTTTTGCTGGTTCGCGGATTTCTGCGGACAATGGGTCTTTTAATTTCTGGTACATGCTTCCTCAGTTGGTTTGCCCAGTTGATTTCATACAAGGGACGCTATTGGCAGATGGCTGAGAAGCTACCCAACTTACTTTTCTCTATCTCTCTTGTGCTGATTTTCTCTGATCCTGACCTAGGGGGATTGAGCAGGGGGGCTGTTCGCACACCTAGACGATACGGACGCTCGTCTAAAAATGCTGAAAGATTATCTTCACGTTGCTACCTTCTGTGCAGCTGCTTCCTGAAGCGACATGCTGCACGGTGCTTCGCATACTTAAAAGCTCGAAGGGCACGTATTGATTTTTGATTGAAAAACAAACTCTGTCTCTCTCTATCTCTCTCTCTCTCTCTTTCTCTGCTCCTGACGGAGGGGGTGTGAGCTGCCGCCTTCAACAGCTTTGTGCCGCGGTGCTTCTCATACTTAAAAGCCAAACAGACCTATTGATTTGTTTGCTTTTCTCTATCTCTCTGACATTACAGTATCTGCACCTGACGCGCACTCCTTTGAAGTGGAAGATATGTTTGCATTCTTTTAATTGTGAGACGGAACTGTCATCTCTGTCTTGTCATGGAGCACAGTTTAAACTTTTGAAAAAGAGACAAAAGTTTGTTTGCAGTGTTTGAATAACGTTCCTGTCTCTCTACAACCTCCTGTGTTTCTGCACAAATCTGTGACCCAAGCATGACAATATAAAAATAACCATATAAACATATGGTTTCTACTTCGCAGATTTTCTTATTTCGCGGGTGGCTCTGGAACGCAACCCCCGCGATGGAGGAGGGATTACTGTACAGAGGAAGAGGATGGCGAAGAAGTAGTCGGATAGTCAGAGAGATGCAGAAAGTAAACAAGAGTACAAGGAGATAAGGCGCAAGGTGAAGAGAGAGGTGGCGAAGGCTAAAGAAAAGGTGTATGATGAATTGTATGAGAGGTTGGACAGTAAGGAGGGAGAAAAGGACCTGTACTGATTGGCCAGACAGAGGGACCAAGCTGGGAAAGATGTGCAGCAGGTTAGGGTGATAAAGGATAAAGATGGAATTGTACTCACAAGCAAGGAGAGTGTGTTGAGCAGATGGAAAGAGTACTTTGAGAGGCTTATGAATGAAGAGAACGAGAGAGAGAAGAGGTTGGATGATGTGGAGATAGTGAATCAGGAAGTTCAATGGATTAGCAAGGAGGAAGAAAGGACAGCTATGAAGAGGATGAAGAATAGAAAAGCCATTGGTCCAGATGACATACCTGTGGAAGCATGGAGGTATTTAGGAGAGATGGCAGTGGAGCTTTTAACCAGATTGTTTAATGGAATCTTGAAAAGTTAGAGGATGCCTGAGGAGTAGAGAAGTGCACTGGTGCTGATATTTATTAATAATAATAATAATATTATTATTATTATTATTATTATTAATACATTTTATTTTTTTGTAGGCGCCTTTCTAAACACTCAAGGACACCGAACAACAGACAAAACACAGATTATAAACAATAAGTAAAATACAAAAGTTAAAATCAGACAGAGCAATTGTAATCAAAGAGAAAAAGCAGTCTTAAACAAATGAGTTTTAGGTTTAGATTTGAAAAGTGAAAATGATTCAATATTTCTAAGCTCAGGTGATAGTGAGTTCCAAAGCTGGGGAGCAGAGCAACTGAATGCTCTGCTCCCCATAGTGGTAAGACAGACGAAGGGGACAGTCAAGTGGATGGAGGAAGAGGATCTAAGGGTACGGGAGGGAATGGCAACGTGGAGGAGGTCAGACAGATATGGAGGGGCAAGGTTGTGGATAGCCTTAAAAGTTAGTAGGAGAATTTTGAATTGAATTCAGAACTGAACTGGAAGCCAATGAAGCTGCTGCAAAACGGGAATGATATGGTGAACAGAGGGGGTTCTAGTAATAATGCGGGCAGCTGAGTTCTGGACCAGTTGAAGCTTATAAAGAGATTTACGAGAAAGACCAAAGAAAAGGGAATTGCAATAATCCAGATGAGAAGTGACAAGGCTATGAACAAGGATAGCAGTGGTGTGGGGAGTGAGGGAGGGGCGAATACGATTAATGTTATACAAGTGGAAATATGTAGACCGGGAGATGTTGTTGATGTGGGACTGAAAGGATAAAGTACTGTTAAGGATGACACCCAGATTCTTAACCTGTGGGGAAGGGGAGACAGAAGAATTATCAATAACAAATGAAAAACGATCAGTTTTGGATAATTTTGATGTTGTACCAATGAGGAGAACCTCAGTTTTGTCACTACTTAATTTAAGAAAATTTGACGAAAACCAGGATTTGATTTCTGCTATACAATAAGTAAGTGAGGAGAGTGGAAAGGAAGCAGTAGGTTTGCTAGTGAGATAGAGCTGGGTGTCATCAGCATAACAGTGGAAGCTAATGTTATATTTATGAAAGATATTGCCAAGGGGGAAGGAGGTAAATAATGAAAAGGAGTGGCCCCAGGACAGAGCCCTGGGGCACACCTAAAATAACAGCAGTGGGTTGGGATGTGAAGGTTTTAAGCTGAACAAACTGAGTGCGGCCTGAGAGGTAGGATCTGAACCAATCTAGTGGAGTGTGGGTAATGCCAATCGAAGATAATCTTTTGAGAAGAGTAGTGTGACAAATAGCGTCAAAGGCTGCACTCAGATCAAGGAGGATGAGAATAGTAATTAAACCAGAATCAGCTGCCATAAGGAGGTCATTAGTAATTTTTATAAGTGCCGTTTCTGTACTGTGGAGGGGACGAAAACCAGACTGGAACTGTTCATACAGATTATTTTGAGATAAATGAGAATGAAGTTGAATAGCCACTATTTTTTCAAGAATTTTGGAAATGAAGGGTAGATTAGAAATAGGACAAAAATTACTGAAATTAGTCGGATCGGCACCAGGCTTTTTCAGTATTGGGGTTATTGCAGCATTTTTAAAAGATGAAGGAACAGTACCAGTAGTGAGAGAAGAGTGGATTATAGCAGAAATAAGGGGGACCAGAGAGGGGAGGCAGGCTTTGACTAGAACTGTAGGGAAGGGGTCCTATTGACAGGTGGATAGCTTACACTTACAGACAAGATCTGAGATTAGGAAGCTGAAAAGAGGAAAATGAGTGAGTTGGTGGGTGAAACTCAAATGAAGTACTGGAGGAATCCATACAGAGAGACTGATGAATCTTCTGGATTTTTTCATTAAAAAAGGGCATAGAGGAATTGCAAAATTCAGTTGAGTAAAGGTGGGAAGGTAAAGAATCCGGGGGTTGTGTGATATTGTTAAGTAGTGAAAACAATGACTTGGTGGTTCCTTCATTGGAGGAAATAATGAGAGTATAATAGTTAGATTTAGTTTGGGCAATACAGTCCTTGTAATAAAGTATATGGTTTTTGTATATCTCTTTGTGAACAAAGAGTCCTGTTTTTTTATATAACTGTTCAAGTTGCCAGCCTTTGGCTTTCAAAAGCCGAAGTTCAGGTGTGAACCAGGGAGCAGAAATGGAGAAAGAAACAGATCTAGTTTTTAATGGAGAAACAGAGTTAAGAATACCATTAAGTCCAGTGTTATAGTGTGAGACCAGTTCTTCAGGAGTGGATAAATTATGAATGTCCATAAGGGAATCAATACTAGAGGAAAGAGAGTCTATGTTAATATTCTTAATATTACGGAAAGACATGAGGTAGGAAAGCTAAGTGTTGGAAAGTGCAAGTTTAACATTGAATGAAATAAGAAAGTGATCAGTTATTGGAAGTTCATCCGCAGTACAATCAAGCAGGGTAACTCCAGATTGAATGAGTGGGAACATCAGTATGCTGCTGGAATCCAAAACCCTCAAGGCAGGATGTAAAGTCTCTAGTAATAAGGACATTGATATTATCCATACGTATATTGAAATCCCCCAGAAGTACCCTATTTTGTTTGGTGATACAGTATATAAGTGTGTAAGGAAAACAGCAAAGTCGTTCAGAAAGTCATTATTTGGTTTAGGGGGCCGGTAAATAGTTGCAATAATAGTAGGAAAAAGTCCATTTAATTGACATACAAGAGATTCAAAAGAATTGAAGGCAGGAACAGACAACAGCAAGACTTTCCATTTCTCACGATACATTAATGCGAGACCTCCACCTCGGCCAGAGCCACAGGGTTGAGAGATGTAAACAAACCCCGGGGGAGTGGATTCGCTAAGTTGGGAAAAGTCATGGGGTTGTTGCCATGTCTCAGACAGAAAAAGTCAAACTTATGATCAGTGAGGAGATTGTGGATGAGAGGCCCCTTGCTCGTGAGTGAGCAGATGTTCAGCAGACCGAAGTTGACAATGGCGTTATCACATTTAACAACGGTGTTAGCCGACCGGGCTAGGCTGGCTAACACACTGTGGTCAGCAACTCTACCTAAATTACATGGAGGACGTCGAAAACTGGACCAGATCGAGTTTATTATTTTCGAACTGTCAGCTTGGATACTCCGGCGGGACCCACAGTGGATGTATCTCCGACAGGGGAGAAATACGAAGACTGGGTGGAGATATAGGCCAGTCAGCGGAGGCTCAGACAGGTGAAAGCGGAGTCGGAGTAGCTCGGCAGCTGACTACTGAAGCAGGCCCATCGCAGGTTGGATGGCAAGCAACAGGAGGGACCAAACAAACACGAACCAAGTATATATCCTACCGGTCCACAGGTTAAGTGAAGGCACAGACAACTTGGATGTCCGGAGAACAAAGCCAGGTAAGTCTCAAGGCAGGGATTGGCCAAAAAATAGTCCATACACAGCCAAATCAGCAGTCAAGCTAGAAATCAGTCTAGCTTTAAATGATTGAAAAATAAAACTCAATGAATAAATCTGCCTGAAATGAAAATGAAAACAGCTGCTTAGTCCGTTAGATTGTAAGTTAATCGTAAAAAAGTTAAAAAAGAAAAAAAGTTAAAAAGTTACCGGAGAGCCACGGCGACCAGTCACCCCCACGTTCGCTCAACTGGAAGTTGTGCAGGACTGTAGTAACTACAGGGGGATAAAATTGATGAGCCACAGCATGAAGTTATGAGAAAGAGTAGTGGAAAATAGGTTAAGAAGTGAATGGATGATTAGTGAGCAGCAGTATGGTTTCATGCCAAGAAAGAGCACCACAGATGCGATGTTTGCTCTGAGGGTGTTGATGGAGAAGTATAGAGAAGGCCAGAAGGAGTTGCATTGCGTCTTTGTGGACCTGGAGAAAGCATATGACAGGGTGCCTCATTAGGATTTGTGGTATTGTATGAGGAAGTTGGGAGTGGCAGAGAAGTATGTAAGTGTTGTACAGGATATGTATGAGGGAAATGTGACTGTGGTGAGGTCTGCGGTAGGGGTGACGGATGCATTCAAGGTGAAGGTGGGATTACATCAGGAATTGGCTCAGAGCCCTTTCTTATTTGCAATGGTGATGGACAGGTTGACAGACGAGAGTAGACATGATGTTTGCTGATGACATTGTGATCTGTAGCGATAGTAGGGAGCAGGTTGAGGAGACCCTGGAGAAGTGGAGATATGCTCTGAAGAGGAGAGGAATGAAGGTCAGTAGGAACAAGACAGAATATATGTGTGTAAATGAGAGGGAAGTCAATGGAATGGTGAGGATGCAGGGAGTAGAGTTGGTGAAGGTGGATGAGTTTACATACTTGGGATCAACAGTACAGAGTAATGGGGATTGTGGAAGAGAGGTGAAAAAGAGAGTGCAGGCAGGGTGGAATGGGTGGAGAAGAGTGTCAGGAGTAATTTGTGACAGACGGGTATCAGCAAGAGTTAAAGGGAAGGTCTACAGGACGGTAGTGAAACCAGCTATGTTATATGGGTTGGAGATGGTGGCACTGACCAGAAAGCAGGAGACAGAGCTGGAGGTGGCAGAGTTAATGATGCTAAGATTTGCATTGGGTGTGACAAGAATGGATAGGATTAGAAATGGGTACATTAGAGGGTCAGCTCAAGTTGGACGGTTGGGAGACAAAGTCAGAGAGGCGAGATTGCTTTGGTTTGGACATGTGCAGAGGAGAGATGCTGAGTATATTGGGAGAAGTATTCTAAGGATAGAGCTGCCAGGCAAAAGAAAAAGAGGAAGGCCTAAGAGAAGATTTATGGATGTGGTGAGAGAGAACATGCAGGTGACGGGTGTAACAGAACAAGATGCAGAGGACAGAGAGGTATGGAAGAAGATGATCCGCTGTAGCGACCACTAATGAGAGCAGCCGAAAGAAGAAGAAGAAAGAAGAAGGAGACCAGAACATTTCACTGCAATGAAAGGAGCAACTCTTTTTGGGGCACAAGTCCATCGCAGGTTCCACAGTTACATAGGACATATACAGTTAACTATTAACCTAACTTTGTTTGTGTGGAGCTGTTACTCAAAATAAATTAAAGATTAGAAGAGCTGAGCATTTTCAGTTAGATTAAGAGGGTGTCATAATTAAAGTGTTTAAAATTATGAACGGAATTAGTACAATGGATCGAGAGTTATTTCAAAATGACATGGGGACACAGTTGGAAACTTATTAAGGGTAAATCTCACATTACAAAATTTTTCTTTACACAAAGAACCTTTCAAAATAAGCCTTGGTGTTATTTTGGAAGAATTAATTGGATTGGACTGGTGAGCTTTGCTGGGCTGAATGGCCTGTTCTCGTCTATATTGCTCAAATGTTTTAATGAACTAACCGATGTGCAACTGTGCCTGACAACAGTTTTAATATGATAATGATCTGCAACCTATAAATGATAAACAGACTCAAGTTTAGTGCTGCAGCTTCAAAGTTTTAGGTTACTAGTCCTGAAAAGACATGGGAAATTGCAACAATCTCCCTCTGACCTCTAAGTACCTAGCAAAATTTTCACCTAAACTAGCCAAATATGGATACATGCATGAGTACACCAAGTTATGAATGGTTTCCTGCCTTTTGCCTAATGTATCCAAAATAAACTCAGTGTGCTCCAGAAAAGGAAAACATACATTGTGAAAATAAAGCGCTGACATTTTTTTCTTGTAAGAGCTAAATATTTTATTTTATTGTTAATGATAAATATACCTAGGTTTTTGCTTAGGTTAATGGAATGTTCTTGATAGTCTGCTATATTTCTGTATTTAGACAAAAGGATGTCCTCAAATTTAAGTTAAACAGCTAGAAATAAACACAAATTGGTAGACAGAAACGCATTAAGGGCATATAGTTTTCTGACCATTATTGTATGTACATATGCAGGTTACATATTCAGGAATTGACTTTAAAATACTGCTTATGGTTTACAAAGCCTTAAATAATCTCGCTCCATCCTGTATTTCAGAATGTCTTTCACCTTACACTCCAGATCGTAACCTTAGATCTTCAAATGAATGTCTACTTATAATTCCAAGAGCTAAACTTAAAAGAAGTGGTGAGGCAGCCGTCTGCTGTTATGCACTTTGAGCTACATCATTTGTATGAAAATGTGCTATATAAATAAAAATTGCTGTTGTCACTGTTCATACGGTATTAAGTGTATGTGATAATATAAAGAAACTTTACAAAATGTACACTTTACTCTTAACAGGACATTATAGACAGAACGTTTTTCTTTGTTTTTGTATATTATCAGCTTTGGTTTTTATATTTTTGAGAACTATTTGGTTCATATTTCACTAAAACTTATAAAACAAAAACACCTGGACAGTTTTTTTTGTGCAGTGAAGCATGCTAACTGCTGGAGTGCCTTTCTGGTTAATACATTTTGAACTATTAGGGAACCCTCACCAAACACCGCTACACTGTTTTAGGAGAAAGTGAGATTCTGAATGGTTAACCATTGGACAATCATTAACTCTGTGTGTGGGATTTTTTTATAAGAGACTTTATAATAGATGCAAAACTTAGAGATTATGTTCCAGTTATAGGGTTCACTGGTATGCCAGCTATATTTTTTCCTTATATATTGCACACTCAGTTTTCTAAAACTACTGTCTTTGAAATACTGATATTTCTTCTATGTTTGACTCTTCTGATGCTGATTCAGATAACCAAGTAAGAACTGTCAATAGTCTCATTAGTCTCTTGTTGCAATGTTTGGAATGGAATGGGTGAATATTTACAAAAAAAAAAAAACAACCAAATTGCTATGGGAGAATGTTACATTTTCTTTTCAATTTAGTGGTTTTAATTTAATGCAAATCAAAGAAGATTTAAAAATGTTTGCTGGAATTGAGGCGCAAACACCCAACACAAGTAGGCCCGGACACACGTATAAAAACACAAGAGAGATTTATTCGTGGGAATCTCTTCTTTTAAGCGTTTCCCATATCACAACCATAGTCACTAAGTACAGCAATAAAGCACAATATAGTAATCCCTCCTCCATCGCGGGGGTTGCGTTCCAGAGCCACCCGCGAAATAAGAAAATCCGCGAAGTAGAAACCATATGTTTATATGGTTATTTTTATATTGTCATGCTTGGGTCACAGATTTGCGCAGAAACACAGGAGGTTGTAGAGAGACAGGAACGTTATTCAAACACTGCAAACAAACATTTGTCTCATTTTCAAAAGTTTAAACTGTGCTGCATGACAAGACAGAGATGACAGTTCTGTCTCACAATTAAAAGAATGCAAACATATCTTCCTCTTCAAAGGAAACAGAGAGTAAAGCAAACAAATCAATAGGGCTGTTTGGCTCTTAAGTATGCGAAGCACCGCCGGTACAAAGCTGTTGAAGGCGGCAGCTCACACCCCCTCCGTCAGGAGCAGGAAGAGAGAGAGAGAGACAGAGTCAAAAATCAATACGTGCCCTTTGAGCTTTTAAGTATGCGAAGCACCGTGCAGCATACATAAAAGCTGCACACAGAAGGTAGCAACGTGAAGATAATCTTTCAGCATTTTTAGACGAGCGTCCATATGGTCTAGGTGTGCGAACAGCCCCCCTGCTCACACCCCCTATGTCAGGATCACAGATAGTCAGCGCAAGAGAGAGAGAAAGAAAAGTAAGTTGGGTAGCTTCTCAGCCATCTGCCAATAGCGTCCCTTGTATGAAATCAACTGGGCAAACCAACTGAGGAAGCATGTACCAGAAATTAAAAGACCCATTGTCCGCAGAAACCCACGAAGCAGCGAAAAATCCGCGATATATATTTAAATATGCTTACATATAAAATCCGTGATGGAGTGAAGCCGCGAAAGGCGAAGCACGATATAGCGAGGGATCACTGTACAGCACACTGCAACTGTCACTCTCCTTTCTTCCTCTTCCTGCCACTGGTTACTGCCTCCTCCACTCCTCCTCGCAACCTTCATTTTCCTACCTCCTGACTATGGCTTATACTGTGGCTTTACCATATGTGGCAGGTAGCTCCTTTTTTCAATTTCTGGGAGTGCTTCCGGAGATATAAACCTGTGGCTCCAAAGCACTTCCAGGTAAGTTTGGAGCCCTATGAAGTAGGGACTCCCAAATCCTGCATCTCCCCCTGGCTTCTTCCATTGGACCCAACCAGGCTGTCCCCTGGGACTACAATACCCGGCATTCCTTGTGGGCACTCACGCAGTGATCCAAGCCTGGGTTTATTGCCATCTAGCATCCTGGGGGAGACAAAGCCCCATGTTAGCTGTCTCCCCCTCTCCTTCCAACTCAAAGGCGTCCTGGCTGGATAAGGATTCCGGCCATTCCTCAAACACACACACACATATACACACACACATATATATTTATAAATATATATATAGTGAGCGCTGTGCTGGATCCCTTTCCAGCTGGGATGCTGTAATAGAAAGACAGCATGGAAGAAGGCATAATCTGGCCAGAATGGGACTGAAGCAACAGCCTTTACAAAGGGATGAATTAATGGATAATGTGGTGGAGTTGGTGTATTCAGGGCAGTTCCTGCCCCCAGTCTAATTTGTGGCAGTGCTCTGTTGGCATGGACCTAGTAGAGATGCCTGCAGGTATATATGGGAGTTGTGGTCTTGAGTAACAGTCCTATTGGAGTCCTTCGGTGCCGCCAGGGGGTGCTGTAGGGAGTTGTTTTCCAGAAACTCCTGTCTGATTCGGAAGTGCTTCCATCAGTCTATGCTCCAATACTTGAAGTACTCCCAGCTCTGACATAAAAGTAAGCCCTCCAGCCTCCTCTGGGTAGTTGGAGTCAGGAGGAAGGAAGACAAAGCTTGCCTGGAGTTGTGGAGGAGAGGAAAGAAAGAGAGAAGAGATATTGTGCTTATTGTTACCCATTCTGAAAGAATTACCTGTTGAATAACTAATTTATTTGATTGGTGTCACTCTATAGGTGTACGCCTGATGAGCCCAGAATTAGGGCGAAACACGTGTCGCGTACTCTTTGCATTATTTGACAGTAAACTATTTCAACCATTCTATGATCTGCTTCTCACAACTGAGGGCACCGTGGCGGATGTTAGCAGACTTGCTGGCCAACCACAAGCGTTACCTGGTAGGTAACCACCCACACAATCAGATTGTGACACAGACTACGAATGCCGTGAATGTAATTACCCCGATCTACATACTGTCAAATAAACGAACCACACGCCGTGGCGCAACGTTAGGGGCTTCGCCGCTGACGTCCGAGGTTCGATTCCCGAGAGGGAGTGCAGTAGAGTGTGTACGCCTGATGAGCCCAGAATTAGGGCGAAAACGTGTCGCGTACTCTTTGCATTATTTGACAGTAAACTATTTCAACCATATATATATATATATATATATATATATATATATATATATATATACATATATATATATATATTATATATATATATATATATATATATATATGTATATATATATATATATATATATATATATATATATATATATATATATATATTGTCACATACGTGCACTTATGGGCAAAATGGTCCAAATGAGCGTGAAAGAACAAGAGATAGGGGATTGGAACAGAGTACTAACACCTTTTCTCTTTTCCCAACAGACCAACGGAAGATTGCTAAAACATTCTCACCTCAGTCCCATGCAATAGCGCCACTTCCGGCTCCCCGTGATAACTTCACTTCCGGTTCTTTTTTACGAAGAGGTCATTTCCGGCCCCGTACTGATGACTTCACTTCTGGCTCCCCCAGATGACTCCACTTCCAGCTCCTGATGACAACGTCATTTCCGCCCCTCACTGCTGACGTCACTTCCCACCAGATCATTTCCACTTCCTCTCAGTGTCTCATTTCCTGCCGTCATTCCATAAAAAACACGTGAAGAGATTGCTTGTTGTCAAATGTAAAGTATATTTATCAAATTTTGACCATTGAATCAGTCTTCTATGATTACTCAGTCTACCAACATTGTACAGGGAATTCCCCCAACTCTTTATTTTTTGTCTCTCTGTCTTATTTCTTCACTATATATATATATATATATGTATATATATATATATATATATATATATATATATATATATATATATATATATATATATATATAAGCCTTAATTCCAAAGAAGATGGGACTATACATATAGAACTATTTATATATTGCTGTATATGTGTGTGTGTGTGTGTGTGTGTGAATATATAGGTTTACAGTTGTTTTTATGGAAAAAGACATGCAGGTTATGATTATAACAATAGCTTTATTAACTCAAAATAATGTCACAATGGTACAGTGCACTTATGTACAATTTCGTAAGTGCTCAAATTGCTGGCCTCGTCCATTCACAACTGTAAACCTACTTTTGCACAGCTTACAAAATGCACTGTAGTGTGATGCTCTTCAGATGAAACTTAGGATGCCTGGGTGTATTTCCTAGCTAAGCATATTCTTAACAATAGGAAACAAAGGACTATTGAAATAATAGATTACTTATGGTGACAGAAAAATCCCCTAAATCACATTTTTCAAAGATTCAAACTTTTGCTCATTTTCTGATCCCAGTTTTTCTTTTTAAAGGACTGATATGAGGCTGGGGGCATCAAGCACAAGGCAAGAAGGGCATGTATGGGGTGCTAACATGGTTTTACGAAATTGCCTAACATACACATCTTTCAGATGTGGGTAGAGAATGGAGTATCTAAGAGAAAACCTGTCTGGAATCTGGGAAACGTTTGAAACTCCACACCAGCTGGGACGTGAACCCATGTCTCTGCCTCTATGAGGGCACAGTACTAACAGCTGTACCACTGAGTTAATTTACCCTCTCAGTTGCTAAAAAATTATAACACATGCTGAAATGTAAAAATAAGATTATATAGTTTGCTTTTTGGTAAAAACAAGAATGCATCAAATGTCAGTATTAAAGCTATTAAGAACAATGACATAAGGTTTGAAATATATCAACACATCTTTGCAATACTTTTGCAAACTAAGAGTAAACCAATATTTTTTTAAAATGTGAAATGACTTTGAGCTTAATGATGCAAATAAAAGAAAATAAAAATTGCGTGCAAATCATGAAATGTGCAGTATATTCATTTTAGTAAAATATTTTATGGCACATGAATAATAAGCCCTTTGAAAGCAGACTCTGTGCTGTCTTTCATCTACAGTATCATGAATATTCATTAGGCTGTATCTTTAGCTTGTTGGTGTATTTCCATTCTGGGACTGGACAACTTGTCATTTCTTTTTATACTGAGATTATCCTCATGCTCCTAAAACCTCTTTATTCTTCATAAAATTATTTATGTAATGCACCAAACTAGTTTTGTTATGTATCATAAAATGTTAATAGCTGTCAAATAGTACAAATCTGAAATAGAAATGTAAGCTTAAGCAGGGGGCAAAGTACACTGAATATTACCTAATCAAAATTGCTCTGAGTGGTATACACACATGTTTTGATAGGCTGAATCTTCAACCTTCGAAAACTTTAGAAAGAAAATGTAAGCACACATATACACACACACATATATATTTATTTGTGTGTATTTATATATATATATTGTGACAGTTTAAGGTCTCCATGACCCCTTGAACCCTCAGACTAGACGTCAGACACCAGATAAAAGTCCAAATAATAGTTTTTTATTAATAATAATAATAATAAATGTGCACAAAGCACCCTCCACTCCACAATACTCAAATAATAATAATTCTAATAAACAATACAATAATCAATCCTCCACTACCAGACGCGTTGCCACCCTTCCACCCAGCTCAGCTCAGTGTCTGGGCTTTCCCACAGTCCTTTTATACACCCTGACCCGGAGGTGTTCCTGTCCAATAGTCCACAGTTCCTTTTTTCTTCCGGGTCAGGGTAAACAGTCCTTTTCTTCAACCCGGGAGCACGTCGCTCCTTCCTGTCACGTGACCGTGACATACTCCTGGGTTATAGGGCACATAAGAGTCCACGAGCCCCCCTACAGCGACTCCCGGTGGCCCCCAAGGTATCCAGCAGGGCTGTGTATAAAAACTACATAGTCCATGAGGCCCTGCTGGAACTCGGGCACGTCCATGCTGCTGGGAGAGCTCCTCCTGGCGGCCTGGGGGTGAGGGCCGGAGTAAAAAGCCTGCAATCCTCCACAATATATATATATATATATATATATATATACTGTATATATATATATATATATATATATATATATATATATATATATATATGCATATATTCTGATAGGTCAGACACCGGACACAGACAGACAGACACAGAATGTCCTAACACACATGTTTATTTACAATAAGTATGTCTTTACACCACCCGACACAATCCTTCAGGCTACTCAAACTTCGTCCTTTCTTTCCTATACAGTCCGTCTTCCTGCCGCCTTGACACCTCTCCTCCCAAGCTTCGTTTTCCTCCTCCTGAATCTGGCTTCTGACCGGAGAAAGGCGACCTCTTTTATAATCACCTGGATGTGTTTCAGGTGCTCCTTGACGATCTTCTGGCGGCACTTCCTGGGGACCACGGGGAAGTAACAGGGAGGCTCAAACCTGTGGAGGCCCGTGGCTACCATCAGGGGGTGCCCCAAGCCTCAAGCCCAAGCCCGGGAGATCTACACTTCCGCCACACCTGGGAAGGTGGAGGAAGGACCTTCCAGCAACGCCCGGAGCGCTTCCGGGTGCTCATGCAGCACTTCCACCACACAAGTGAGCACCTGGAGTATGTCTGGGTGACTATAAAGGGGGCTGCCTTCCTACAGTCTTAGAGCTATGGTCGGGAGCTGGAGCAGGACGAAGCTCCAGTGACAAGAGGAAGAAAGGTGGCCCATGGACATTAGTCGTCAGATGGTGTTCGGACGACCTCTCACAATATATATATATTGTGGCGAGCGGCTGGGGTACCCAGTTGGGACACCTGGAAGGACCGGAGGAGGGATTACGCCTCCTCCGGACCACAAGTGAGCTACTGCCCTGGTGGCTATGGGGACCACCGGAAAGAAGCATGGAAGCTCAACCCTATAGGGGCCCGTGGTCACCACCAGGGGGCGCCCAGATGCCTGGAGAGCCCTGGTCCTCAGCACTTCCGCCACACCCGGAAGTGCTGGGGGGACAAAGAGCAGGGACACCTGGAGAGCTTCCAGGTGCACAGCCGGCACTTCCACCACGCCAGGGAGTGCCGGCAGAAGCTCATTGGGAAGCACCTGGAGCACGTCTGGGTGAATATAAAAGGGGCCGCCTCCCTCCATTCTATGGCTGGAGTTGGGTGGAAGAGGACAGAGCTTGGATGAGAGGAGTGGAGGCAGTCAGAAGGAGAGGCATTGGAAAGACAGGCCTGGACTAAGGGTGATTGGTGCAGGGGCACTGGGTTATGTGTGCAGTACTTTTGTAAATAATGTATAATAAACGTGTGTTGGTGCTTGAACCATCGATGTCTGCCTGTCTGTGTCGGGGCCAGTCTCCTCAATATATAACAGTAATGCATATAAGTATTCAGAAAGCCGAAGTCAGAGACCTTGGAACCCTTGCTGGTGGATGGATACATGTTAGGGTAGCTCTGTGAGGCCAATCACTTTCTTCCCTTTTTTGTCTACTTATTTGCTCCTCAAGCCCAACATAGATAGATAGATAGATAGATAGATAGATAGATAGATAGATAGATAGATAGATAGATAGATAGATAGATAGATAGATAGATAGATAGATAGATAGATAGATAGATAGATAGATAGATAGATACTTTATTAATCCCAAGGGGAAATTCACATACTCAAGCAGCAGCATACTGATAAAAAATAAATAAATATTGTAATTATCTTACCTTTCTCTTAAAGGCTCTACTAATGCTGGCTTCCAGAAGAGAGTTCCAGAAAAATGAAGAAAACTCCCCACCCTGAGCTGATCTTGACAGAAGACACTCAAAGAAAACTCTGGAAGCTATATTCAATTTTCAGCCACTGATCATTTCTCTTAATAATATCCACTTCTTCTGTCTTAATCCCATGATGATGTACAATCTTTTTTTAGTGTCCTTTTGCTTTGCAACACCCACACACGAGAGAAATTTGTGGTGTGCCAATTCTTTTACCTTTGGGTTGCTGCCTATAGCCCTGACCTCTAGGACCCACTTTCTACACAGTTATCATACTACATCTCTGCTCCATTTACCGATGTCTGTTGCTAAGGTGTTTTACATACTTATTATCTTGTACAAATGATAGTTTGATGATGATGTTCTGGACTTAATATCTCAAGTTCTTTACTGCAATATGTTCTCTGATTGTATGGTTTGAAGGGGGTGGGAGTAGGTGTGGATAAGGGTTTCCAATGTTATGATTACATGCTTAGTATTAGTATGAGTGGAAGGGTGAGATGGGATGGTATTGAAGTTATTAGTTACACTTTGATGGTGTGGGATTTTGCTGAATTGGTATCATGAGTAGGATTCATATAAGTAATTTTCAGTGCTTGTGCTGCCATCTGGGGGTGCTGCAATTAAATGGCCAGGACCTGTGTTTGATATTTTCATTTTATTTCCCAGCTTTTCACTTCTAAATTTTTGGACTAGTATTAATGTCCTTACCAGGTTTTCAAATTATATGAGTGGCCATACTCTGTCAGTCCAAGTTAGATTGATTTTCCTGCAAATATGCCATCGTGGTTCTCCATACTTTAGTCTTCCACAATTTGGCCATTAGAATTGTTGGACACTCCAGCTTTTTTCTACTCTGGAGTCATTTGAGTATTAGCACTCTTGGAAATATCTTTAAACACTCCAAGGTCAAAACATTAACCTCGACCTGAAGTCAATCCTTAGTATATTATCTTCATCTTCTTCACCTTTCGGCTGCTCCCAATAGGGGTTGCCATAGTGGATCATGTTTTTCCGTATCTTCCTGTCCTCTACATCTTGTTCTGATACACCCATCACCTGCATGTCTTCTCTCACCACATCCATAAACCTTCTCTTAGGCCTTCCTCTTTTTCTCTTGCCTGGCAGCTCTATCCTTAGCATTCTTCTCCTTAATATATTATGATTTCCAATCATTCTTTTTGTTTTATTTTGTGTTTGTTTTCTCCCTACACAAAACCAGTTGCCACACTGTTCCAGCATCGCATAAAGCAACCTATAAGCCTTTACCTCTGCACTCAAGGTGGCTCTGTGATTTCCCAGCCTTCACCACACTACCCTGGAATACCATTTTTAGAGTCACCATAAAAAATCCTTATCATTGGCATATCTGTACATCATCAGTATTGTATGTAGCATAAATGTTTTGCTTAATTAATGGGTTATTATCTACAATATTACAAAATGGGTGTCTGCCAGTTGGATTGTGGGAAGCTGGGAGGCAGACGGCTGGTGAGGTGGAAATTTTGACTCTATAGCCTTTTACTTTTGCCTTGACAGTTGAGCTGTGATCTGCTCTTGCAGTTGTCCAAACGCAGGTTGGGGGACTATTTCTCTTCTTTTTTATCTATAGCTCCTTTAAAATTGCTAGTAATTGTTTATTTCCAATTTCTTCAGTTATATAAAAATAAAATCAAAAAAGGTAAGCCGCTTGACTTACTCCATCTATGATACAACATTTGAGAAGTCAAATTTTGCTTTAAACAAAACAAGAAGCAAATCTGCTTTGAGGGTAAATAATTAAAGAAGTGCTTTCTTCACCTCCTTTTACACACTAATTTAATTTAAAATGGCAATATTGTTCAGAATTACCATAGGATTTTAAAGTTCATCCAATTTGCTTTCAGAAACAGCTTGCTGTGTTATCATTAGCAATTTAGTGATGACAGAACAGTCTTTACTTGAATAATCAAAACATTTGGTGCTAAGTGAGGAAAGACGGCTGCTAATACCTACTCAGATTCCAGTTTACCGGGTCGAGTTGAACTAATTCCTTCTTTCATTTCTCCATCTTTCACCTCTTTAAGTCCCTTAGTACCTGGAGTAAAGGTTCTTGGTATCAAACGTCTTTTTGGACAATCTGTAACAGATTAATGACCTTGTAGAAATATGACATATTACACAAAGTGGAACGCTTTATGCCGATTCTACCAGTTGAAGCATATGGAGAAGTCGTATCATATGTCACCTCGACATGCAGAATTACACACTCACCAATTAATCACGCACTAACGCTGACAAACTGGTGAGTTTAATTTATGGATCCTTTTGGGAAGCCGTCTGGCACTGCTGTCATCAGCAGATGAGAAATTAGATTTTTAAAGCAATGAAACTGAAGTAAAAAGTTTATTTTATTTCTTCTCATTTTTTTTATTAATGTTTAAGCCTATGTAAGAATCATCTACTGTTTTGTCACACTGCACATAGTCCAACAATTATTAGCCTTCTGCAACAAACTTCTTTTGTCTGTTTCTTGAATGTGACATGAAACTCAAAGAGTTTTTTTTTCTCTTTTTTCTTTACTTTAATTACCAATGCAGTCCATGTCACATATAGACCACACACATTCTTTAACACTGACCATAAAGATAACAAAAAATTATCTGGGAGGCAGCTGCTACAAATAAATCTTGAAAACAGGAAAAATATAGTGCCTTTAAGTAGATTCTAAATGTAAGAATTGCAGAAAAAGGTACATGTTAAGCTTCATGTAGTATTAAAATCTAAAATTAAGAAAACATACACTATACATATTACAATATATACTATTTGAACATGTCTATATAAATTAAGATCAAGCAAGTAAGGACTACTTATACATACAAAGTTTTATTATTTAAATTGTTTCATTTATTCCCTATACAGGACATGAGCTGTCTAGGTTCCACTGTATCTGGGCAGTTCAATGTTTCCTTCTGACATATTCTTAAAGTTCATTTTGAAATCTCGGCACAAAATACATTTATTCATTTACTGATTGACTGGATGATTGGCTGTATTATCTATTCTGTGAGTCTGTATCCTTGTCCTTGTTTTTTATGTTTCTGGTACTGTATGCATCTGAATTTCATCTTGACATTAATACACTTTATCTAATCTAATCTAATTTTATAAGGAAAGGGTATCATTACAATCGTGTAGACACAAGGAATCACTGTTATAATATGTAACTTCTTTTACCCAAAATAAGTGAAGTTGTCCAAAGATAAACAGAAGACTACTGGCTAATTTGAAATATTGTAATAATAATAATAATAATAATAATACTTGTTAGTGTATATTATATTGCATTATTTACTGTATGATATTTAATTTGTGAGCTTTTAGGCAAATGTTGGTGACCTGTGTTGGTGATTCCTGATGATCCATGATCTTTTCTGGGCCAATAAAGGAATTATTATATGTATATATAGATATTTGTGTTATGGAAGAGCTGATTTTATGTTCTGTACCGTGCCTGATCTGGATAGACAAGATCACCCTATCCACAAGAACCTAATCATGATGTGTTTCTTGTAATCAAGATGTGTGGAGTACAAGTCCAAAGAGGTTATGCTCAAGATTTACAATGCACTGATGAGGCCTCATCTGGAATGCTGTGTACAGATGTGGTCTACAGGTTATAAAAATGGTATAGCAGCACTAGAATATGTCCAGAAAAGAGCATCTAGGCTCATTCCAGGGCTACATGGGATAAATTAGGAAGAAAAATTAAAAGAGCTGAGCCTTGCAGTTTAAGCAAAAGAAAATTAAGAGGATACATGATTGATATGTTTAAAATTATGAAGGAAGTTAGTATGGTGGATCAAGACTGTTATTTTAAAATGAGTTAATCAAGAACAATGGGAACACAGTTGGAAACTTGTTTAGGGTAAATTTCGTACAAACATTAGGAAGATTTTCTTTACACAGAGAATCATAGACACTTGGAATTAGCTACCAAGTAGTGTGGTAGACAACAGGACTTTAGTGACTTTCAAAACTAGACTTGATGTTTTTTTAGAATTATGTGGATTGGAACGGTGAGCTTTGTTGGGCTGAATGGCCTGTTCTCATCTAGATTGTTCTAATGTTTTAATGCTCTGTTTTCCTACTTCTTCTGGGAAATTCCTAGACACTCCCATGCCAGTCAAGAAGTCTAATTCTTCCAGTTAGCAGTGGGTTTGCCCCCAAGTCTTCTCCCAATGGGCTATGCACTTGTAAACCACTTGAGGGGAATCTTGAGGGTCTTAAGTACATTACATGCCCAAACCACCTCAGATGGCTGCTTTTGATTTGGAGAAGCAGTGGTTATTACCTGAGATCCTTCTGAATTGCTGAGTTCCTCACCATACTGTGTAAGGAGAACCCAGGAATCCTGCACAGGAACTTCATCTGAACCACTTTTATTCATTATCTCATTTCTTTTCAGCAGCTATCCAGAGCTTGTGACCATAGCTGATGAGAGGAATATAGACTTACTGTAGGCTGGTAAATTTAAAGTTTTATCCCTAGTTTGTCTTAGAGTTCTGTCTTCACTACTTCAGTCCAGTAAAACATCCAGAAATCTAATGCTGACATTATACAGTTAATGATATGTAAATGTCTGAAAGTGTTGCTTTTTAAAATTTGTATTTTAACCATGGCAAAATAAGTGCTTTCTTATTTTTAATATGTTACAAACTGTATGTATAGTACAACATTTGAATTTGACTTAGTTAACTGATACTAAAGATGGAGCATATCCTTTTATTTATTTGCTTCATCAAAGAGAAAGATATTAAATTAAAATTTTTTGAATATTTTGCCACAGTGGTATGTGTAACATGTGATAGAAATTTGCTCAGACCATCATGGCACTCTTTATGCAGGGAACAATAAACAGAGGGCACATACGCACTACTGAGTAGACCTATTCAGATTTATTTTAAGGTTTTGAAATATGTAGGTTCCAACTCTGATAACTGTTTTCCTAACTGGAATTTATTTAATTTGGTTGAGTTATTTTCCTGTCTGTTTTGCCGACATTTAGTTTTTTTGCATGCACCACCATTTTTGGAAGCTTGCTAAGTAAGTGACTCATAAGTGAGTGGCTGTAACATCATGGAGATATGGGCATACAGGCCTATTCATCTGAGTTTATGAAGTAAAAACTAAGAGATTGGCACTTTGTACTTTTGATTTTTCTTGGCAAATGAAACCTTGCAAATGAAATACTGACTAGATTTAGAATTTTGATTTTTGGCTTGATGACTGTGTTTGACTTCCTGATTATGAAACCTTACCTGTTTTCTTACCCGTGTCTTATCTTCTGGTCCCATTTTAAATTGATTTCCAACTTATCCTTTCTGGAAGGATATGTATAAGTCGCATTAGTGACAATACTGTGTAATCATAACTAAACACAAAAAACAAGTTTCTGAAAATGATCAACAGGGTACTAATAATTTTTAAAGACATAACACACCAAGTGACCTTAACTAAACATCTGGAACTCTAGAACTAAATGCAATACTTTTCACAGTAGAATTAATTAGAACAAGAAACCGGACTAACTAGGTAGAATATGAAAAAAATACCAAATATCAAAGCACATTCAGAAAGCATGAACAGACACCAGCAGGTGCAAAACTTTAGAGGGGATGTTTGAACATTTTATGGTCGAGGCTTTAGCTTTTATAGAAATGCCTTCATCAATGGATAATTTTAAACCCAACTAGAACAGGATCAGGACAGAAAGTTTCATAACCATTACAAGGCTCAGTACCCAATGCATGAGCACCAAAATCATCACAGTGAGGACACAAAGCATGACTTGCGTGGTCAAACCTAAAAGAGATTAAAAAGGAGGAGTTATGGGTAGAGCTTAAGTCAGACATTGATACTAAGTTTGTGATATTGTGTTGCCTATTTGCTCATTTTTTCCTTGTATGTATCAAAACCAAGGTACTGTTTTCATATACTGGCTTCTTTGGTTGTATTCGGCCTCCTTCTTTTAAGACCTTCCACTAACCCTACCACCCTCCTAACATTTGAATGAAACTGTAAAAGAAGATAGAAGGAGAATGGAAAAGTTACATCATCAGATACAAAAACAATGGGATGCTTGCTTCAAAAATTTGAACATGCCATGGATTAATAAAATAGTAGTGGGATGTTGATCTTTTAGTTACAGGTTGTAATGTGCTGCCTACTAATATAAGAGATGCCCCTCCAGTCTCAGCTTTTAAATCCAGGTTGAAGACTCACTACTTCAGTTCAGCATACCCAAACTAGACCTGCTGATAAGCTGTGCATACTGGATTTCTCTTTGTTAGTTACTTGTACAGAAATATAAATATCACAATATTTTTAAACTGTTACCAATCCTCTTCTATTCTGTTTCTCTTCTCGGTATCTGGATGTGGCACTCGGTGCCACTGCTCCTATGCCAGGGTGTTCTACTGCATATGGAAAAGTCATCTTGGATAAAGGAGCTTTAGAATCATCGGATGGAAAGATTCTGTCATCAGATTGGACAACCAGCAGAGACTCCACTATTGAAAACCCAAAAGCGGGTAAACGGCCAAGACTGAGACTTTTTGTTTGATTTTCTCTTTTACAGTTTTAATCTCCACTTCTGTCAACTGGCCACAATTAATTAATTAATTGACAGATATTGTTGGGTTTGCTTTATGTTTAATCAGTTTCTATCTTGTTCTCTGCATGTTTTAACAAATTTATGTTTACATGTGTATCTGTTCTGTACTTAGTGATTAGTATAATCTATATTTGTATTTTAACTGAGAATTGCTCACATTGCTCTGTGCCTGTACTTGGTGAAGAGTGTTATACAAAAAATGGAGACAATGGAACTGGAAATTCTCTGATCTGGAGGGATAGAAGCTGACACACAAACGCTGGGGAATCTGTCTTCTTCGTATCTCACCGTCACTTGAATTTTTTTTTATTCAGTTTTATTGAGTGTTCCTGCTCACACTGAATTAGTATGCATCTTATGGTCCATGATGTCAAAGCTGCAGTGACAAAAAAACAGAGACATAGGTATATATGATATTTGTAATAACTCATTTTATGACCTGTATAGTACATTTTGGAAAACATTGTGGCAGTGATGCAACATTATTCATTTTATTCATATTCATTCGTACGCCTTCTTGTGCTTGTAATCATTTACCGAGTTTTTTTTTTTCGACCTTACTAGTGTCCACTTTTGGGTGCATGGTGATGTTTCTTTTGTACTCCAGGACATGCAGAGGAAAGAACAGTACAGAGAGGTCAGTTCCGCGCTATATGCAATCATCAGATTCAAATGTTAACAGTTCCCACACACCCAAGGACCGTCCTTTCTACATTTACGACATGTGTACCTGTTGCAATGTACACACTTCTCTCTGTGCTGTGGTTCCTAGTCCTGCTCTAGGTTCTTGGTTTCTGATTCCTGTTCTGTGCTCTGTATATTTTACGATATGGTTGGCTCAGCCTCCCAGTTTGGACCTCTACCTTTATCTGACTGCACGCTTCTCCAGTCTCTGTGCCCTCACCAATGGCACAACAACTAGACTTATTTTCTATCCATTGTTGCTTTATTTAAACAACATGGTCATCAATATAACAGATGTTTTCAAACCTAAAATATTTGCTTACTCTAATTTTTAAACCTGTCAAATCCTTGTCTCCAGCTCAGTCTGAATAGTTTGTAAAGAGTTAAGACCATGATACTGCTGATTGATGTTGAAAACATCCTTCCAAACAAGTGGAAGCTTTGATGACAAAGACAATAGGGACTTGATGAGGTCTCCTTGTGAAATGATGTTTATAGTGTAGTTAGGCTCCCAGGTTTTCATTACTGACGTGAATTATTTAGTTTATTAAATTGGAAACAAGCTAAGACATAAGATGGCTACATAAAATTATGGAAGATCTTAAAACTTCTCCAAAGGTAAATGGTCAAGTTTCCAATCCTCATATAGACTGTATATTACCTGGTTCTCACTATGAACAAAGCAAATGAGCAGCACTCTGGCCCTGTATTAGTTCACTTGTCTTATAGCTCCCAGTCTCTGCTGTTATGGAGTGTTCATTTTATTCACATATATTTTTTCCCACATCCCAAAGATGTGCAGGTTGCACATACAGCTGGTATTTGTGTATTGATCTGAGGTATGTATATGTGTGTGTTATGACAAACCGGTGCCAGAATGTGCTATGAGCTATGTTATCCATATTACTAAACGAGAATGGTAAACCGGATATGGACGCAGGGACCTGCCCGTGGACGCAAAAGACATAGTGCGCAAGTGCCACACAAAGCCCCACCCACCCACCCCCCAGAGTGAAACGGGAGAGACTACGCACGTGCGCAGGCGCCACACACAGCCCCCGACCCCCCGCACCAGAGCAAAATGGGAGAGACTACGAACCGTCAGAGTAGGAAACAAAGTAAAACGTCATAAAGAGGTTAAAGAACAGGGACAAACACATGCAGAGCAGGTTACAGAACAAAGCCCCCCTGCCCAGAGTAAAACAAGAAAGACTACGAACCGTCTGACATGCCGCAAGCAGGATAAAGCGAGGTCAGAAATAAAACACAGAGTAGGAAACAAAGTAAAACTTTACAAAGGGAGTAAAGAACGGGGGCGAACACATGGAGAGCGGGTTACAGATGATGAAAACTGGAATGCAGCAGCTTCAAAAAAACCTAGGCACGAAACACATGCACACCGAGATACAGAATATAAAGGCAGAAACAACGACAGTTAAACGTCCACACCACACAGCGGAGTCGGACCCGGAAGGTGCAGGCACCTACATCGTGCGTCAGAAGGCGCGGTAAAGTACAAAAGGCAAAGGCGCCTACACAGCATGTTAAAAACCGACATAATACGGAAGACGCAGGCATCGCCGCCATATTGTGAGTGACACTAATGCATGGTGAAAGCGCAGGAGGAGACATAGTAAAACAAGAGGAGTCAACGCCCTGCCCCAGAGTGAAACGGGACACATTACAGAGTCCACAAAGGTTCATACATCAAACCAGAGATGGTACGGACACGCGTCTGAAACCGCGGAAGCAAAACTGTCTCGGCTCCAAAACCAAACAGCTCAACAACTAACACAGCTTCGACACAGAGCCCGCGTGGACAGATCTAATGAACTTGGACGCCTACAACGCGCGTCTCAAACTGCGTAGGCAAAGCAGGCACGGATTCAACACGACACAGCTCAAGTGACCGAGATACAAACACGCGCCTGCCTGGATATAATTAATGAACGCAGGCGCCTACAACGTGCGTCTGAAATGCCGCAGACCAGGCAGGCACTGCTCTAAAAAGAAAGAGCTCGACTAAACAAGATTCGAAGTGAAGCGGGAAACACTACAGAGTCCGCAGTGCTCCACAATGCACCGCATAATAGTTCGGAAAGAGCTTCGTAGTAACAGTGGGGAGACCCAGAGTGACACGGGCAAACGCTCCGTATTAAACATACATCATCCTCACACGTCCAAACTATACAGCATACGTGAATCACATTATAGTGATGCATTATTAACAGTACGATAAACATCACAGTATCGCAAACAAATGAAAATTATTAGTCGAAAAAGGGAAAATATATTCACCACGGACCAAGTGTCATTGAAACAAAAGCAGAATAAAGCGAGATCAGAAATGAAAGACAGAGTAGAAAGCAAAGTAAAACGTCATAAACAGGTTAAACGAGGGGGCCAAACACATGGACAGCAGGTTACAGATAATGAAGACCGGAATTCAAAAGCTTCAAAAACAAAAGCTCGACTGACCGAGATACAAACTGAAACGGGAAACACTACGGGGTCCGCAGTAGTCCACAATGCAACGCATAATAGTATTAACAGTGGGGGGCCCCAGAGTGACACGGGCGAACGCTCCGTATTAAACGTGCGTCATCCTCACACGTGGCTGCCCAGTGGGCGCGGGTTCAAAACGCCAGGGGTAGGCGAGCGAAGCGAGCAGGGGGCAGAGCCCCCTTGTGGTTACAGATAATAGCTGGATGAGTATTACAGCACTCAGTGCTCACTTGAGGTATTGCATGCATTTCTGGTTCCATTCAAAAAGAACAATCATCGAGAAACTGATTAAAGCTTTCCACAACCATAAAACACTGAATCTACACAGGATCAGAAGATCCTTTTTTAAATACTGAAGTTTGTACAGCTAAACTAATTCAGAATGAAAAGAGGAGAAGACTTTGAGGAAGGTCATATTTAGAATAAAAGGATTAACCTCCTCGCTCTGAGTTATTTAACTATGGAAATTAGTTACTCAACATGTTGTGATAAAGACTGGCCTTATAACCCATGATAGTTTGCAAGGGAATTAATGTTTTTGGTCAGAGACTCACAGAGATTTTCTCCTGCCAGTGTCTGAAGCTTCTTTTCTCTTTCTTGCTTTTGTTGTGCTTCACAACCAGTAGATAGTAACTTAATACAGGCCAGGATCACACAAGTTTGGTCAGTGGCTGCTGGCTTTTGTTTCAAACTGGTTGCTTACCTAAAACCCAACCCTTTCAGATAACAGAACTTGTTATTTAACTCTGTGCTTTCAATCTGTCTTGTTAGGTAATTTTTTATTTGTAAATTTCTTCTTTCTAATGAAATCTTCCTTATGATTTGTGGTCTGGACTAATTCTCGGTTTTTCATCCTTTTTTCTTCTCTTTCATTCCAAATATTTTATTCAGATTGTTCACAAGGAATCCAAATGTAAATGTGAATAGTTTAAATGGTGAGTTGCTTGCTCCTTTGCCATTTTCCTAATTGTTAATTGGCAGCTGATTAAGGCTAAAAGAAGCAGTTAGAGGTTTAGGCGTCTTAAACATTGAGTTAACGTACTGTAAATAAAGCATAAAAATGTTCCTTCTGCAACAATTACTTCAGCAGCTTCAGGGTTGGGAGAAAAAATAAAACCTGTGATGTGAGGACACCTGATATACACATTACTGAGACAGCCTGTATAGTGAATTTGGCTTCTCATTCATTACCAGAGTCCAATGGCTAGAGCCTATGCCAGAAACAAAAAGTACATAGCAAGAACCAGCTCTGGAAAGGGAGCCAGTCCAATACAGAGCACAGTCAGTTATACAGGGCCAAATTCAAGCCACAGAGATTTTAATGGAGAAAACCTTCATAAACATGGGGAAAATGTGCAAACTCCACACAGACACCTCCAGATCAGGAGTGGAGCTGTGAGGTAGCAGAAGCTGTCCCTAAACAAATTCTTTTTTGTAGCTCCCTTCAACTCCTCAAAATCCAGTTGTGCATTGACTGTTACCCTGACCTGCAGTCACCAATGGCTGTGGTTAGCACTGGATGATATCACTCATGGTATATATAAAAGTGCAGGTGTTATGTGTGCCAGCAGGAATTGAATGGATTTCTGAATGCTTCTTAGATCCACTCAAATCAAGAAAATATGCAGTGTCCCACTATAACCATGACCAGAAAGGTTTTAACTAGCCTCAAGGGTGGCCAGGCGAGCATAAAAAGAAATGCCACCAGCTATCCATATCTCCTACATCTCCTAAATGTTTAAATACTGCCAAGTGTCTGTAAGCTTTAACATAGTATTGGTGGTAAAAACGCCTATTTAATGTTGCATAGAAAACTTTGAAAGCACCCTTGAAATGGCAGGCTGGTGTGGTGGTCCCCATATTTAAGAAAGATAACAAGAGGATGTGTTCCAACTACAAAGATATCACACTCTTCAGCCTCTCAGGTAAGGAATATGTAAGAATGCTGAAGAGAATAATCCATTCGATAGTGGTGCCAACAATGTGGATTCCGTCCTGGCCATAGAACTGTAGACCTGCTCTTCTCTCTCACAGTTTCTGGATGGTGCATGGAAGTATGATATCCCAGTCTGTATATGTTTTCGTAGATCTGGAAGAAGCATATGACCATATCCAAAGGCATGTGGTTTCGGAGATACTGCAGGAATATGAGTTAACAGGGAAGCTCTTGTGTGCTAACTGTTCACTATATGAATGAAGCGAGAACTACACACAAATACATGGCGTAAAGTCAGATTCATTTATTGTGGGTGTTGGACTCTATCAAGGCTAAGTTTTGTAACCACTCCTGTTTGTGTTTTTTATGGACTGAACATCAAGGCGCAGCCAAGGATATGAGGGTGTCCAGCTGGAGATGCTAGGGGTAGTATTATTACTTTATGCCTCATATGCCTATGACCTTTGTCATGCATTCAAGAGATTCACTGCTGAGTGTCATGTGGCTGGGATGAGGATCAGCACCTCAAAGTATGAGATCATGGTTCTATCTTGGAAAATAGTGTATTGTTTTCCACAGGTAAAGGGGGAATTAGCCCATAGGAGGATTTCAAGTATCTCTGGATCTTTTTCATGAATAACAGGAAAAGCTGCTCCCATTGGGTGGGTATTCCCCTGAAACAGCTAGAATCTATAGCTGGGGAAAGGGAAGTCTGGGTTGACCTGCTTGCCCTACTGCCACTGCGATCCTCACCAGGAAAAGTAGAAAAGAAAATGAGATGAGATGAGACAACTGATGTTCATATACACTGCTAATCTAAGATAGTTTTTGTTTCAAAGCCAAAACATGCACAAAACATCATATTGAAACAGGTCTGCTACGGAAACCAGCTTTAGCTTGTCATGGACTTTACATTATTCCTTTCAAAATAGCATGAATGTAGTTTAATTGCCAAGCCTGACCTTGACTTGCACAGTAAAGCTGCTGCTTCAATCTGAGGCAGCTATTGTTAGTCTGGGATCACCTCATTTTCAAAACTTTTTTTGACTGTAAAAAAATGGCCTTTTATTTCATAATGCAATACATTATGGTAATTCACGCCTAATGTCTGAAATATCTCCAAAATATACATCATATAACATACTTCTGTATAGGCTGTCCCGATCACTGCATGCCAGATAGTCAGTTTTCATAAATTTATTAACATGCAATGTTGAACCTTTTTTCCACATAGTCTGCAGTTTTGTTTTGTTGGCTCATGCAGCCTGACAGCACTGGACATAACACACTGGAGAAGGAGCATTTCTACTCATTTGCAAACAAAGGACTAATTTAGAGTCAGCAATATACCATTTATGATGTGAGAAGAATCAAGAGTATGAAAAAAAACTCTATGAACTCAGGGAAACCATGCAAACCCTATACAGACAGTTAATAGGCTAGATTACACCAAAGAACAGTGGCACTATGGCACTCTCTCTGAGTGTTCAGTTTTTCCAAATACCCTTTATGCTGGCATTTTCTCTTTTTGTAAGGACTGATCAGTCCTTAGAGTGTGTTTACCAGGGCCTGGTAAGCAGCATATGAGTTTATTGTAGTAAGCACCATCTCCAAAGGGTTTTAGTTGGAATTCACTGAAAACTGAAAATGACTACATTATCAAATGTCCCATAGGGCCACAAAGAATGAGTTTGACATCTTATCTTTGGAAATGTATACAGTACATGTGGAATGGAAGAACACTGGAGTAGGTGAAACCAGGCTTCTGCTGTCTACTAGGTAGCATAAAAAGCATATTTTTTGTGCCTGGCCATTTAAATGAGATTTTTTTTGAAAAGTGGAACAGTGTTGCCTTGGGGCACCTGGGAAAAAATGTTTATCTTAGAGGTTCTTGAGTGAGATTCTGATGCCAATCACATGACTGGTTTAAGTGTTATGAAAGGTTGTCTCAAGTTAGTAACCTGGTGAGACTGGAGTTAGGGGGTCAATTGGATAAAAGCTTCTGGTTGTGAGGATAGGTGACCAAAGGTAGAGTAGTAAAGAAGTCTGGCTATGTACAGTATTACGCAAGCTATATTGAAGGTCCACATACCATCCCATACCATTAGGAGTTTGTTATTATTTTACTTACCAGTCTCGGGAGGGAAGTAAATGTAGTTTGTATATTCAGGGAAAAAGCCTCAAGGTATCAAGGTATAAATACACACATAAAGAACTATGTCCATAGAGAGCAAAATACAGAGCTCTTTTAAACCAACAACAATAGCAGCAATTGGCAAAGATTAAAATAAGTTTGTTTCATTAAGGTGTACTATCACTGCAATTACTTATACTTATTATTGAAGAATTAGTGTAATTGGTGTAGCATTGAAGGCGACTACACAGTTCTTATTCTTCTTCTATAACTTATTGTGCACTAACCTATACCATTTCTCACAGTAATAATGCTTACTTTCATTAATAATTACTCAATTTTGTAAACATATCTTCATTCAATAAATTCAAGCAGCACTCAACAAAATGATTCTTACATAGCTAACATAAATTGTCTTTATATTAAATGAGAAGGTTTATTAATGGCTCAATGTCAGACTCTTTCAACATACTCAGTAGGGTGTTTTTGTTCTGACACTGTATGGTCAGATGCCCAAGGATTTCCTCTTTGGAGAACTGGCAATCTGGCAAAAAGACCAACAGGAAGACCCCAGATGTATTACAAGGATGTCTGAAAGCATGTCCTCAGGGCTTTCACCATCAATATAAGCACTTGGCAGCCAGTCACCTCCTGGAAACAGAAGGTTATGAGGTGTCTCTCAAGATATGAGACCGAAGTGATGTGGAAACCTGATGATTAGAGAGTCCACATTAAGTTTTGTACCCAGTTGGTCTCATCCGTTGCGAGAGAATGACGTCTGAAGCAGGGGTGTTATTTTTTAATATTATTTCTTTATTATCATGAGATATCCTATATTTATCCAACCCAAGGGTTCTACTACAGTATATGCAAGCATATATAAACATGGTCAGTAAGAAAGGGGCTCAGAAAGAAATGGAAAAGAAAACTAAAGCTACATCCAAGCCCAGAACAGCAAGTCCAAGTTCAAGCTCAAGGTACGGCCTTTCAGAGACTGACATGGAACAGATGGGCGAAAGCCATGACTCCTCAGGACCATGGTCCGCTGCATCATCTCCAGTTGAGAGCGAAATGGGGAGCGAAAGTGCAAGTGACGCAGGTCGCGATAGCTCACCAATTGGGGAAGATCATTTGAAACTGGAAAAGGCCTTGCAGTCCACGCTTTCACCTACTCCACGCGAGCCGGGTAAATCGGCTGTAATAGAGCCCGCCGCTTCGCCTATGCTGCACGAAAGCAGAAATGATCTGTCCAAACTAAAGGTGATGATCGCTGAGCTCAAGCAAGAGATAAAGAAAAGCGAGAAGGCAATTGAGAAGGCAAGTGTGAAGCTGCGGCAAGAGCTGCGGCAGGATAATAAAGACTCGGAGAAGCGCATATATAATCGCTTTAAGACAGCCTTTAAATGTATGCTGGAAAAAATTGAGGAGCACATTCAGGAAAACACGTCTAAACTGAGCAAACTTGCCGATCAGCTGGAGGATGTTAAGCAGTCATTCACGACTCGAATTGAAATAGCCGAAAATCTAGCAGCCACCACTGATGGAAAAGCAACAGCTGCCAATTCCGAATGCAAAAAACTCGGAGACAGACTTGCCGCTCTGGAAGATGGAAGCAGAAGGAATAATATTAGAATTGAAGGTCTACCTGAGAATCGTGAAAGTCCAAACCCAGTGAAATTTGCAGTTGAACTATTCTCTAAAATAATTGGAGAGGACTTTAAATCAGATACCGAGATAGCAGCAGCTTATCGCGGATCAAATACCTTTAGGTCTTTTATTGTCCGCTTTGAGAGATTATTATGTAAGCTAGATGTGATAGCACTCCTCAGACACAAGCAAGAAATTATATTTGAAAATAACCACATTCGTATCTTCCCTGATTTCTCTCCCGCAACAGCTGCTAAAAGTGCAGCCTTCTACAACATCAAACAGCAGTTACGGAAAGCCGATATCAAATACAGCCTTTTGTATCCTGCCAAACTGAAAGTGGATGTTCAAGGCCAATGCTACATCTTCCCTAGCAAGGAGGAAGCAGAAAAGGAATTAAGAAAGCTGATCCTGAGACTATTCTGAAACACAATAGTGAATCGAATACTGTCATGGCATGGCAAGGAGATATCACCTGCTGTCTGATCCACTAGTAATGATACGGGTATTATAATTATACATTCTCTACATTACTCGGATGCTTTCTGTTTATGTCTTAATTACAGTTATAGATTTGTGTGGAAGAAATTAATTTTTTTTTTCTTTTTACTACCCTAAAGGGGACTGTTTAACATCATACCCTTGGTTTATTGTTATTGTTATTATTGCATTAGGATTTACTATGCATATCCTAGACCACTTTCTAACACCATTCCCTGGGTTTATTATGTTAATACTTTAAGATTGCTGTAGATTTTATATCTTATGCTTATAGTATGTTAATGATTATATTTTGGGCATATAGTATTTAGACTATATTGGCAACAGATATCTCTACTTTGTAATCCTCAAACGCCACAGCGTGGGGGCTTGTCTTGCTTTGGACATGCTCTGTCTCTAGGTATGTCAGAGGACCGGGACTTTGTGAAGTGAGGTCCAGCCTCACATGGGGAGGCAAAATGGGGGAGGTGGGGGGATAAGGGGGGGAGAGAAAGAGAGCAGGCTATATCTAATCTATCCTTTTAATCCTTATAATTATAACTACCAACGTAACAACAGGCTGCATTACCCGTGGAGAAATAGGAAATTAAGGTTAAAGCTTTCTCACTTCCAGTTTAGACTATAAAATTAAATCAAAAATTTAGAATCAATGTCTCCATGATGGGACAGTTAACTTTGCGAGCTGGAATGTTAAAGGTCTGAATCACAAATTAAACAGAAAGAAAGTATTCTCTCACCTAACAGGTTTAAACGCTAAAATAGTATTTCTACAGGAGACCCAAGGATCCGTTCCGGCTGCAAAAGGACTGGACTGGCCAAATGTTCCATTCTAGCTTTACAAAGAAAACTAGAGGTGTGGGAATCCTCATACATAGAACAGTCTCATTTGTAGCATCAGATGTAACATCTGATCCTGAAGGGAGATATGTGATGGTCATGGGCAACTTATTTAACTGTAAAATGATTTTGATAAATGTTTATGCACCCAATGTCGATGATAAGGAATTCATGCAAAATGTATTTGCATTCATTCCCAATGTGAACACTCATAAAATTATAGTGGCTGGGGGCTTTAATTGTGTTTTATCCACTCTTAGATAGGACTCCTGTCATAGGGGGGATGACATCTAACACTGCAAAGACAATTACAGTTTGTAACTGATCACAACTTATCAGACCCCTGGAGGTTTCTAAACCCAAACTCAAGAACATATTCTTTCTACTCACCAGTACATCATTGCTACTAAAGAATTGATTATTTCTTTATTGATAATAATTTCCTGCCTACGATTAAATCTTGCAAGTACGATGTTATTGTTATTTCCGACCATGCACCTCTGATCTTGGAGCTAAAGTTACTATGCCCCACACACTCACCTCACAGATGGCACCTTAACCTACTTCTATTAGCAGACGAGAACTTTACTGAATTTATATCCAAACAAATCATTTTTTTTCCTAGAGACAAATACATTTTCAGAGGTTTCTGCAGGAATACTCTGGGAAACTTTAAAGGCCTTCTTAAGAGGACAGATTATTTCATATCTTTCCCACAGGAATAAATTAGAAACCAAGAAAGTATCAGAGCTAAAAAACGAAATTACTAGAGTAAATGAAGAACATGCCAGGCTTCCAAGCAAGGCTCTACATAGGAAAAGGCATGCTCTGCATACAGAACTCAATCTTTTGACAACTAAAGAAACTGAACAACTAATTTATAAATCCAGGCATCATTACTATGAACACGGAGAGAAAGCTAATAAGCTTTTAGCTCAACAAATCCACAAGCAAGAAGTTCGCAATGCAATCCCAGTAATTACCAACACGAACAGAGATGAAATCATTGATCATAAAAATATAATGCACACATTTAGAGACTACTATAAATCCTTATATTCTACTGAGTTTAAAGAAGACAATACACAATCTAATGCATTTCTGGATACATTACAGATGCCTCAAATAGGTACTTTTAGTGCGGAGGAACTGGATAAACCTCTGGCACTATCAGAATTACTAGATGCTATAAAGTCACTTCAAGGCGGGAAAGCAGCAGGCCCTGATGGCTACCCTGCAGAATTTTATAAGAAATTCTCCACTCAGCTAGCTCCCCTCCTATTAGCAACATTTACAGAAGCTGGAGACAATCAAATTCTACCTCAAACTTTTCGCCAAGCATTAATCACCGTCTTTCCTAAACAAAATAAGGACTTATCACAATGTGCATCATATAGACCAATTTCACTTCTGAATAATGATGTTAAGATACTCTCAAAAATCATAGCTAGAAGGATGTAGAAAGTGCTGCCTTCGGTAATATCACAAGATCAAACTGGATTTATCAAGGGTCGACACTTATCTTCCAATCTTCGACACCTGTTCAATGTAATATACTCACCAACAAAGTCAAACACCTCAGAAATATTATTATCATTGGATGCAGAAAAACCATTTAACATGATTGAATGGAAATACCTTTCACTACATTAGAGAAATTTGGGTTTGGCCCGAACATTTGTGCATGGATCAAACTACTATATACCAATCCAGAAGCTTCAGTTTGTATTAGCAACATTTGTTCAGACTACTTTAAACTAGAACGTGGTACCAGACAAGGTTGCCCCTTGTCACCACTGCTATTTCCAGTCACCATTGAACCACTGGCGGTCCACTGTCTAAATTCGTATTAGATAAAGGGGATTTTCAGAGAAGGACTGGAACAGAAAATTTCTCTGTATGTAGATGATATGGTACTGTATACAGTAATCCCTCATCAATCGCGGGGGTTGTGTTCCAGAACCCTCCGCGAAAGGTGAAAATCCGCAAAGTAGAAACCATATGTTTATATGGTTATTTTTATATTGTCATACTTGGGTCACAGATTTGCACAGAAACACAGGAGGTTGTAGAGAGACAGGAACTTTATTCAAACACTGCAAATAAACATTTGTCTCTTTTTCAAAAGTTTAAACTGTGCTCCATGACAAGACAGATGACAGTTCCATCTCACAATTAAAAGAATGCAAACATATCTTCCTCTTCAAAGGAGTGAGCGTCAGGAGCAGAGAATGTCAGAGAGAGAGAGACAAAAAAGCAAACAATCAAAAATCAATAGGGCTGTTTGGCTTTTAAGTATGCGAAGCACCGCCGGACAAAGCTGCTGCAAGGAAGGGAGGAATGTGAAGGTAGTCTTTCAGCATTTTTTAGAGGAGCGTCCGTATCCTCTAGGCCAGTGTGCGAACAGCCCTTTTGCTCACACCCCCTCCGTCAGGAGCAGTGAATGTCAGAGAGAGTGAGAGAGACAGAGGAAAACAAACAATCAAAAATCAATACGTGCTGTTTGATCTTTTAAGTATGCAAAGCACCGTGCGGGAATCATATCGCTTGACAAAGCAGCCACATGTAAGCCCAGCAAGGAAGGGAGCAATGTGAAGGTAATCTTTCAGCGTTTTTTGAGGAGCGGCTGTATCCTCTAGGGGTGCGAACAGCCCCCCGTGCTCACAATATATTTGAGGAGTTTTATTTAATACGTAATACGCGCTCTGGTTGGGTAGCTTCTCAGCCATCTGCCAATAGCGTCCCTTGTATGAAATCAACTGGGCAAACCAACTGAGGAAGCATGTACCAGAAATTAAAAGACCCATTGTCCGCAGAAATCCGCGAACCAGCAAAAAATCCGCGATATATATTTAAATATGCTTACATATAAAATCCGCGATAGAGTGAAGCCGCGAAAGTCGAAGCACGATATAGCGAGGGATTACTACTTTAGATGAACAATGTATTAAAACTGTAAAAACAGATCATAGATTAAATAAAAAATACACACAGAGCGGCGCTAATAAAAATAACTTAATTCCTGTTCCCTATATCAATAACGCACATAGTATTCATCTCTGCTCCTCCGAAACATTGAATATGGCACTATTAAATATTAGAGCTTTAACTAACAAGACGTTTTTTATCAACGACATTATTAGTGAAAAAAAAATAGATTTTATTGCACTAAGTGAAACGTGGCTTAGCTCAGATGGCGCAGCTGTTTTAATCGAATCTGCGCCTCCGGATTACAGTTTTACTCGTGCTGATCGCCAAGGAAAGAGAGGTGGAGGGCTAGCAAACATTTACTCTAGCAGGTTAAAATGTAAAAATATCAGTTTTGGTAAGTTCAAGTCTTTTGAGTATCTCGCCATTGTTATTCAGGGAGATTCTCACGTTCTAGTATTATCCGTGTATAGACCTCCTAAATTCAACGCGTCTTTCTTTGAGGAATTCTCTGACTTGATGTCAATCTTAATTACGAACTATGACGCACTCTTAATAGTCGGCGACTTTAATTTTCATGTAGATAATCAATGTGACCAAAAAGTAAAAGAATTTATGAACCTCCTGGACTCTTTTGATTTAAGACAGCTCGTTAATCAGCCTACACATAAAGCAGGTCATACGTTAGACTTAGTAATTACTAAAGGACTAAAAGTTGATATAAAGCAGGTCATTGATACGGGTCTTTCAGACCATTTTCTTCTACTTTTTAATATAGAAATAATGATAGAAAACACTCATGAGAAGCATATTGTTAAAAAACGCTTCTTTGACTCATCAGCAACTTTAAAACTTACAAACATTCTAACCAATCAGTCCGTTTATAGTGCCAACTATAATAGCGAGGAGAATGTAAATAGTAAGGTGGAAAGATTTAATACTAAAGTGAGGGCTGCTGTTGACATAGTTGCACCTGAAAAGACAGTTAAAAAATCTTCTAGCATTGTTATACCTTGGAAGACCCAAAGAGTGTCTGATTTAAAGAGAACATGCCGTAGAGCTGAGCGTAAATGGAGGAAGACTAAACTAGCTATTGACTATGAGAGATTAAAAGTTAAAATAACAGAATACAATAACACAGTCCGTCTTGAGAGGCGCTGCTATTTCTCTAAGCTTATAAATAACAATGCTAGTAATCCCAGAGTCTTATTTTCGACAATTGATCATCTGTTAAACCCAGGTAACTCAAAGGAATGCCTCCTAAGTACTTCCAGTAAAACCTGTGAGGCTATCGCTGTATTTTTCAATCAAAAAATTAATGATATTAGAAATAACATAGTATATCTCCCCAACACTAAGGATCCCCCGAAACCCCAGTACTCCATAATAAATAAATTAGAGTCTTTCACTAGGATAGATTTACCTGATTTGCATAAAATAATTTCTCAAATGAAACCATCCACCTGTGCCCTTGACCCAATACCAACAAATTTTTTCAAAGAAGTATCGGGTGTGCTTATTGATAATGTTCTTGACATAGTAAATTCGTCATTAGATATGGGGGTCTTCCCAGACTGTCTTAAGACTGCGGTAGTTAAACCCCTACTTAAGAAAAATAATCTCGACCCCTCTTCTCTTGAAAATTATAGACCCATCTCTAACCTGCCTTTCTTAAGTAAAATTCTAGAGAAGGCAGTCATTATGCAGTTAAATGAGCACCTCAATAAACATGCTATTCTTGATAAATTTCAGTCAGGTTTTAGAACAAATCACAGCACAGAAACTGCACTCGTTAAAGTAGTAAATGACTTGCGGGTAAATGCAGACAGAGGCCATTTATCTGTTCTCATCCTCTTAGATTTGAGTGCCGCATTTGACACTATTGATCATAATATTCTTAAGAATCGCCTTAGTCAATGGGTGGGCCTCTCTGGCAGTGTCTTAAACTGGTTTGAATCCTACCTGGCAGGGAGAAAATTCTTTGTTAGTTGTGGTAATTATAACTCAAAGACACATGATATTCTATATGGTGTTCCACAAGGCTCTATCCTGGGTCCGCTGCTCTTCTCAATCTACATGCTTCCATTAGGTCAGATTATCTCGGGACATAACGTGAGCTACCACAGCTATGCTGATGACACACAGCTGTATTTATCAATAGCACCTGATGACCCCAAATCTCTTGATTCGCTAACACAATGTCTAACCTGTATCTCAGAATGGATGAATAGTAACTTTCTCAAATTAAATAAAGAAAAAACCGAAATCTTAGTGATTGGCAATAATGGATACAATGAGGCTATTAGAAATAAACTGGATGCATTAGGATTAAAAGTCAAATCGGAGGTAAAAAGCTTAGGGGTAACCGTTGATTGTAATCTGAATTTTAAATCGCATATTAATAAAATCACTAGGACAGCATTTTTTCACCTAAGGAACATAGCAAAAGTTAGACCTCTTATATCATCGAAAGATGCAGAGAAATTAGTTCATGCGTTTGTCTTTAGTCGGCTAGATTACTGTAATGCACTCCTCTCAGGACTACCCAAAAAAGACATCAATCGTTTGCAGTTAGTGCAGAATGCAGCTGCTAGAATCCTTACCAGGAAAAGAAAATCCGAACACATTTCTCCAGTTTTGATGTCACTACACTGGTTACCTGTGTCATTCAGAATTGACTTTAAAATTCTGCTTATGGTTTATAAAGCTTTAAATAATCTCGCCCCGTCTTATATATCGGAATGTCTGACACCTTATATTCCAAATCGCAACCTCAGATCCTCAACTGAGTGTCTCCTTAGAATTCCAAGAGCAAAACTTAAAAGAAGTGGTGAGGCGGCCTTCTGCTGTTATGCACCTAAAATCTGGAATAGCCTGCCAGTAGGAATTCGCCAGGCTAATACAGTGGAGCACTTTAAAAAACTACTGAAAACACATTACTTTAACATGGCCTTCTCATAACTTCACTGTAATTTAATCCTGACACTCTGTATATCCAATTCATTATAATAACTATTCATTCAAAATTTGTACTAACCCCTACTCTCTCTTCTGTTTCCTTTTCCGGTGTCCTATTGGTGGTGGCTTGTGCCACCACCATCTACCCAAAGCACCATGATGTTCCAACAATGATGGATGGATTAAAAGCCAGAAGTCTGTATAACCATCAGCATCAAGTGACTCCGTGAGAACCCTAACTACAAAGAGGACTATTTCATTTATGTTAGGTAGAATGCCCAAAGGGGACTGGGCGGTCTCGTGGCCTGGAACCCCTACAGATTTTATTTTTTTCTCCAGCCTTCTGGAGTTTTTTTTTTGTTTTTTCTGTCCACCCTGGCCATCGGACCTTACTCCTTTTTATGTTAACTAAGGTTGTCTTATTTTAATTTCTTATTTGTCTTTTATTCTTCTTTTCTTCATTATGTAAAGCACTTTGAGCTACTTTTTGTATGAAAATGTGCTATATAAATAAATGTTGTTGTTGTTGTTACTGTATATCCGATCCACAAAATTGTGTGCCTGCAGTCTTAACAGCACTTACAGAATTTCAAAAGATCTCTGGTCTCAGAATTAATTTGAATAAAAGTGTGCTCTTTCCAGTGAATTCTCAAGCACACAATATTAGATTGTACACCTTCCCTTTTATCATCGCAGATCAGTTTAAATACCTAGGGGTAAACATCACAAGTAAACATAAAGCTCTTTATCAACAAAATTTCACCATCTGTATGGAAAAAATTAAGTAAGACTTGCATAGATGGTCAACCCTTCATCTCACTCTAGCTGGAAGAATTAATGTTGTTAAGATGAATATTCTTCCTAAGCTACTTTTTTAATTTTAAAACATTCCAATATACATTAATAAATCATTTTTTAAGCAATTACTGTAGATTCAACAATAACCTCATTTATTTGGAACTCAAAACACCCACATATCCAAATAACGACCCTACAAAGACCTAAGGCAGAAGGTGGCATGGCTCTACCCAACTTTCAGTTTTATTACTGGGCAGCAAACATACAAGCTATAAAAACCTGGATACAAATAGATGAACATACACAGGCTTGGTCTGCCATGGAAGTAAAATCCTGCAGTACTTCTTTATATTCCCTGCTTTGTGCCACAATAAATGCAAGTTATCGGCAATATACTAATAACCCAATTGTGCTTCACTCACTCAGAAGATGGAACCAATGTAGAAAGCATTTTAAGATGGAGAATCTTTTATCGGCGGCACGGTGGCGCAGTGGTCGCGCTGATGCCTCGCAGTAAGGAGACCCGGGTTCGCTTCCCAGGTCCTCCCTGCGTGGAGTTTGCATGTTCTCCCCGTGTCTGCGTGGGTTTCCTCCGGGCACTCCGGTTTCCTCCCACAGTCCAAAGACATGCAGGTTAGGTGGATTGGCGATTCTAAATTGGCCCTAGTGTGTGCTTGGTGTGTGGGTGTGTTTGTGTGTGTCCTGCGGTGGGTTGGCACCCTGCCCGGGATTGGTTCCTGCCTTGTGCCCTGTGTTGGCTGGGATTGGCTCCAGCAGACCCCCGTGACCCTGTGTTCGGATTCAGCGGGTTGGATAATGGATGAATCTTTTATCTGTGGCACCTCTGCAAGAGAACCACCTCTTTCAACCCTCACAAACATATGCAGTTTTTAAAATCTGGAAAAGATTTGGGATTAAATTGCTTAGAGATTTTTATGTAGACAATGTCTGTGCATCCTATGAACAATTACACTCCAAATTTAACTTTCCAGCCACACATTTCTTTCACTATCTTCAAATTAGGAATTTTGTTAAACAGAACCTTCCAGATTTTCCTCTTCTTGCACCCTCCTCCATGCCGGAAAAAATATTGCTCAATTTCAAGGACTCTCTGCAATATATAAAATTATCTTGCAGTCCCTCCCTTTTAAAGATGCAAGAGGACAATGGGAAAAAGATCTCTTAATCAATATATCAGAAAAAGAGTGAAAAATAGCAATGCAGAGACTTCACTCGAGCTCCACATGTGCAAAGCATACAATTATTCAACTCAAAATTATATATCGAGCACATCTGTCTCACCTAAAACTGTCCAAAATGTTTCCAGTGCAAGATCCAACCTGCGAATTCTGCAATCAAGTCCCAGCCTCACTGGGTCACATGTTCTGGGCCTGCACCAAATTAACATTATTTTAGACCAAGGGTTCCCAAAGTGGTCGATATTGACCCCCTGGGGTCGATTTGAACTTTCTAGGGGTCGATAGTTTCAATGAAAAAATTTGGGGGGTCAACGACAGCAAAAATAGACCCCCTTACTACTGCTATTTGTTTGTTACTTCAAAATATCTATGATTCCAATAGGTACCTAATTAAGAAGTAAAATCATTTAAAAAAAACACATTACATACCAAATTTGCGAACGAAAAGGTAAAATGTGTCATTAAAAGAGTCACACGTAAGAATGCATGAAAATACATGTAGCACAAACATGTCTGTTCATTGTCTTATTGAACATATCAAAGCAAGTGCGGATATGAAAAACCATTGCATGTAATTAGGGGGTCGACGGTTTTAAAAGTTTTTGGTAAAGGGGTCTGAGGCTGAAAAAAGTTTGGGAACCCTTGTTTTAGACCAACATTTTTAAGTGCCTTTCAGACAGCCTTGGTGTCACAATCCCTCCTAATCCATTAACAGCTGTGTTTGGTGTTCTTCCAGATGGGTTTAAAGTGGAGAAGGACAAACAAACTGTGATTGCATTCACTACACTTTTGTCATGCAGACTTATTTTATTAACCTGGAAGAATCCTAACTCTCCTCTTTTAAGTCAGTGGGAAACCAATGTTTTATACTATTTGAAATTGGAAAACATCAAATATTCAGTTAGAGGATCTGTACAGAATTTTTTCAAAACCTGGCAGGATCTAATCAATAATATCTTAGAATAAGCTCTTAATGCACCGAGGAAGCAATTATCTCCACATTTCTTTTTCTTCTCCATTTATCTCTGTTGCCCTATTAAACTCATCAATTTAGGTATGTCTACAAGCCTTAAGTTTTACTCTGTTGGCCATGCTCTTTCTCTCAGGGGTGTTTTCAATCCTATCTTTTGTAAAAAATTGATCTATTTGTATGGAATGATTACAATAAAATTAATAAAATTAAAAAAAAAAAAAAGTTTTGTATCCAAGACTGTCATTTTCATTTTGGACTCCGCAGTCCCAGCAGACATTGCTACAACCAGTCCACTAGAGGAGCAAATGCATTATCCCTTGGATGGAAGGCTGCCTACTACTATATTTAATATATATATTGTGAAGGCTGGGCGGCATGGTGGCACAGTGGGTAGCGCTGCTGCCTCGCAGTTAGGAGACCCGGGTTCGCTTCCCGGGTCCTCCCTGCATGTTCTCCCCGTGTCTGCGTGGGCTTCCTCCGGATACTCCAGTTTCCTCCCACAGTCCAATGACATGCAGGTTAGGTGCATTGGTGATTCTAAATTGTCCCTAGTGTGTGCTTGGTGTGTGGGGGTGTGTGTGCGTACCCTGCGGTGGACTGGCGTCCTGCCCGGGGTTTGTTTCCTGCCTTGCACCCTATGCTCTGCTGGCTCCAGCAGACCCCCGTGACTCTGTAGTTGGGATATAGCAGGTTGGATAATGGATGGATGGATTGTGAAGGCTAGGGGGCACCACAGAGCCCCCAAGCACAAACATACAAACACAATCCTTGGTTCAAATAAAAGGGATGTTTATTACAAAATACCTCAAATAAACAATTAAATCTCATGATTCTTCTTCTTCTTTCTCCCACCCTCACTCTTTATCTCTCTCTCTCTAAGGGGTGTTTATCATACAAAAATACCCGTGTAAAATCAAATAAACCAACTGTCATCTTTTCTTTCTCCTCTACTCTTACTGTTGAGTGTTGCTTGTCCCGCTCACAGCTCCGACTTGCCTGAGCAAGGCAGTTTGGTCTCTTTTACCGAGGACCCGGGAATACTTCCAGTAATGTGATGTAGCCAGTTTGAAACACTTCTGGGAATGAGAAAGCCAGAGAGATCCTCCCTCATCAGTGCCCTGTATTATGCACATTGGGATCCCTACAGGGCTACTGCTTTGTAAATACATTTTCATTAGTTTTTGTAAAAAATACATAAATTCATGCAACACTAAAAAATATTATCCCTACACAACTAACATAAGTTGCCTTTACACCAAATGGGCAGGTGTTGAGGCTCTATGTATTCCTTACTAATACAACTGACTTAAGTTTCTTGAGTGGCAAATTAAAAATACAGAGTAAATTGGAGTAAATTGGCTTCTTTGCTTTAAGTAACAGCATCGTTAACAGAAATACAATACACTGGAGGGCATATTGCCATTACCCATCTACCTTAGATGACTTTATGCAAAAAGAAGCATGTTTTTAAGCGTTAAAAATTATTCTTGTTAAAATTTGCAATGTCACAGCTACTTTAGGCAGATTCAGCTAAAAATAACATGGTTGAATATGTTATGTATTCATTTCAAATATATTTGATGTTAATTTTGTTGAAGATCACAATAACTAATTTAATTTATGTTTAAACAAAGAAAGTGAAACTCATTGGCATTTATAAGAAGAAGAGTGATATTCAGGGTTGTGGAAACTATAGAGGCATAATGCTGATCACACGCAATGAAAATCTGGGAAAGTTATAAAGAGAAGGCTTAAGAAAGAGACCACCATAGGGGAAGAGAAGGTTGGTTTTATGGCAGCAAAAGGAACAACTGGTACAGTCTCTGTATTGAGACAGCTCATAAAGAAACATGGGGAAAAACAGAAAGGTTTGAATATGGTGTTTATTGATTTGTAGAAGGTTTATGACAGATGGCCATGCCAAGAGGCCTGGAGGTGCTAAAGAGAGAAAGGAGTACCAGGGAAGTATGTAAAGATTGTCCAGCACCTGTATGAGGGTTAGAAGCAGTGTTGGTGTAACAGACAAGATCTCATATAGAGTAAGTCTGCACCAAGGATCTTTTTTAAGTCCGTAACCCTTTGATCTGGTTATGGATGTGCTGAGTCATGAGATAAAAGACCTGTTCCGTTGGTGCATGCTTATTGCTGATGATATTGTGTTGTGCACCACCATTTGAAAAGGGAAGTGGAGAGGAAGTTGTAAGAATGAGGAAGGGCTTGAAAGATCGAGGGTTGAAGATAAATAGGAAAAAGATAGAATATATGAGGTTGAATGATAATCAGGTTTCAGAAGTTAGCCTGCAGGGAGGGCTTTTAAAAAGAGTTGATACAGTACACCCCCAAAATTTGCGGGGGTTACATTCCTAGAGCACCCACGAATTGTGAAAAACCGCAAATTTTGGATGTGGTTAAAAAAATTGCTATTTTTATAGTTTAAACCCTAAATATGCCCCCAAAACACTTTCATTTAATTTCAAACTCAGCTTAATATATTACCTAAAAAAAGAATGTAAAGGTAAGCCTGTATACTGTACTGTCTGTGTATGTCTCCCACAGTGCTAGAATGTAAAATACCGATGTTACCGCTATATGTACAGTACTGTAATTCATGCAAGCGCGTTTTCATTCCCAGAAGCCTTAGAAGGTGCAGGGTGTTTCGGCGGCATCTTGGGGCTTTAACCCTTAAACTGCCACATACTTGGGGTTTAATGCATCCCTGGACTCCAAATACTTTTTTGCTGCACTTTAAGTAAACATCACAATTCACAAAGAAAAAGTGAAATTTTAATAGAACACATTTTTTTCAAGCAAAGGGCATCACAATTACTGCAACACTGATCATTTTACACACTGCCAATGAACTCCATCCATCCATCCTCTTCCTCTTATCCGAGGTCGGGTTGCGGGGGCAGCAGCTTGAGCAGAGATGCCCAGACTTCCCTCTCCCTGGCCACTTCTTCTAGCTCTTCTGGGAGAATCCCGAGGTGTTTCCAGGCCAGCCGGGAGACATAGTCCCTCAAGCGTGTCCTGGGTCTTCCCCGGGGCCTTCTCCCGGTTGGACGTGCCCGGAACACCTCACCAGGGAGGCATCCAGGAGGCATCCTGATCATATGCCCGAGCCACCTCATCTGACTCCTCTCGATGCGGAGGAGCAGCGGCTCTACTCTGAGCCCCTCCCGGATGACTGAGCTTATCACCCTATCTTTAAGGAAGAGCCCAATGAACTGTAAAAACTATTTAAAAAACTACTGGAACAATATGTACAAGATGCAACTGACGCCATGGATGAAATTAAGTAAATCATCAAGCCAACTGCACTTGAACTGGCAGCACGCAAGCACACAGAGGTAAACACTGGCGCTGACAGGCTAGTGCAGTGGCTAAATCCCAGAGACAGTGAGGCTGCAGGGTGTCATGCTTGGGTCACAGAATTGCACAGAAACACAGGAGATTGTAGAGACAGGAACCTTATTTAAACACTTCAAACAAACATGTCTCTTTCAGAAGTAAAACAAGCTCAGTATGCAGTTATTTATCGATTAAAAGAATAGGCAAACATCATAGGGGAGCACAACGGGAGCGGGACCCACAACAAGAGCAGAGGATGTCTGGGGGAGGAGAGAGAAACAAAGCAATCAGCCAAAAAGGACAGGCGCTGTTCAGGCTTTTAAGTAAGTGTAGCATCGCGCGAAAAGCATATCACGTGACAGAGCAGCCGCAAGTAATCCCAGCAAGTAAGGGAGCAATGTGAAAGTAGTCTATCAGCGTTTTTTAATAGGGATTTTTTGAGGAGCTTCCATGTCTTCTAGGGGTGCGTTCAGCCCCACTGCTCACAAGAGGCTGGCAGTAGTCATGAGCTGGCTGCTCAACGAATGTACGGCACTGCATGATTAGCTCCTGTGTGCTCGCAAATGGCACTGGGAAACGACTATAGCTGCTTGTGGCGGTTTAAAGGTTAAGAGAAACAAAATGGAAAACACAAGAACACTCAGCTGGAGATGCATCACAGTCAATCAGCAGCAAGGAGAAATGAATAATGATGTAGCGGTCCAGTGCCACTAAGATTCACACTGTCAAGAAGACGGTGATTTATTTATTTTTATGGGGTAGATTCCAGGGATGCACCCAGCCTTGGCCCGACCCACACGCACACACAAACAAAGACAAAAACAAAGCAAACCGGTAATCAAACAGCAAATAAAGAATCTAATGAAAACAAATGAAATAAATGAAAACAATGATACCACCCGTTTCCCTTATAGCGATTACATATTAAATACAACAAAGCACCAACTAAACACACACAGTAAATCATGACAAACGTTCATGAAAAATAGCATGGATGAAATGTAATGATGAAAATTGATAGTCCAGAGATCCGTTGAATGGGAATGTAAAGATAGTCCTACTGCTAGTTCCTGAAATGGTGAAGACGGGTGGACAGGTTCAGGAGCTCTTTTTTCTTTGCAGGATGGCCATGAATCCATTTACAGTCCTCATGTACACAGGCAGACGGCAAACAATCCAGATGCCAAACACAAAATGATCCAAGACAAAACAAATAAGTACAGGTAACCCAACAGAAGGCAGGCAGAGAGACAGGAACTTGAAACACAAATTACAAAAACTTTTTTTTTGCTTTTGGTCACCGGCCCCCTTTTTAAAAGCCAACAGCCCCAGCACCCTCAGCAGAAGACCAATCATAGCCACTGCAGGGACTGCTGGGAGTTGCGGTTTCAAATTCTATTGGCTACTTTCATCATCCCAAGCTGCGTTTCCTATACAGTTGCTTCCTGTTCTCTCTACAGTACAGTATTGCCACGAAAAAAGCCATAAAAATTGCAAATAATATTTGCGGTTTCTGCTAACAATTATTAGATAGGTTCTAAGGAAAAATCCGCAAGTGACTGAGGCCGCGAACTCTGAACCGCGACTTTGCGGGGGTCTACTGTACATTTAAATAGTTAGGATCAGTGGAAGTCCAAAGTGGAATATTTTACGCTGAGATAACCCATAGAGTGCATTGTGGATGGAACAATTTGAAGACGGTATCAGGAGTATTGTGTGCTCAAAGAATTAAGGTGAAGGTTAAATGTAAGATTTTTAAGACCAGCAGTGATGTATGTGGCTGAGACCTAGTAAATGTGGCAGAAATGAGAACATTGAAATTGATGTGTGCAATTATAAAAAAGGACAGAATAAGAAATGAGACAAGCAGAGGCATAAGAAAAGTGGGAGAGATATCTAAAAAGTACAAGAAAGTAAGTTGAAGTGGTATGGACATATGAGGAGAAACATTGAATGTGTTGGAAAAAAAGTGATGAGAATGAAAGTGGGGAAGAGAGGAAGAGAAAAGGGTTTGACTGGTGAGGAGGTACAGGACTGAGATGTTTGGAAAGGGTTGATCAAGCACATCGACCACCCATAGAAGTGGGAAAAAATGAGGAGAAAGAAGAAGATTGGCATAGCATCACTTCTTCTTATTCTTCTTTCGGCTGTTCCCATTAGGGGTTGCCACAGCGGATCATCTTTTTCCATATCTTTCTGTCCTCTGCATCTTGCTCTATTACATCCATCACCTGCATGTCCTCTCTCACCACATCTATAAACCTCTTCTTAGGCCTTCCTCTTTTCTTGGCGATTCTATCCTTAACATCCTATTGGCATAGCATCACGAATCATATTAAAATGTGGCCTCAGCAATGTCGCCTAGTGGGCAGGTTCCATAAGTCAGGTGATTTAAACATTTTTCAACAGGAGAAAAAGAGGTTGAGGGAAAGAGTTATTTTTTTTTATATTTTTCTTTGCAACAATGCTATTTAAGCATAATTTATTTCATTTGCCTTAAGGTACTACCCTTTTTGTAAAAATACTGCAGAAGAGTTCTGGAGATCTCCACTAACGTAAGTGTTTAAGATTTAAGACTATACATAAACTCAACATTATTTTTTAAGTGACAAAAATTTGTGTGGATATGAAAATGGCATTGGGCTAGTATGGCTTTACATGCTTTTATTCTCCCTGTGATAAGGCTATGTAATATAATAATTATACCATATGTTGTAATTGTTACCTGGTAACATTATTTAATAGTGATATGATTAGGCAGCCTGGTTATCAAAAGATTCGATTAGATTATTTGTCAACTTAATTTCTAGAAAGCAAATTTTTAAAATGAAAGTATGTTTTTTGCGTTAGGAAGTTATCACTTAATGTAAGAAAATACAATCAACACATTTGACATTCAATAATTTTGCTTAACAAACTACATAAAAGTTATCAAATATGTTTGAATAGCTTGTATAGGTTTCCCTAACCTAATTTATACCACTGTGATTATAGTAATGGATTTAGCTATGGACAGACTAATTATAGACCCATTATCTCAGGTGAGGGGACGCTGGCGCACGCATGTTGTTGCCGCTCCTCCCTGTAAACAACACTTTTCGCAAAATTCGCCTAATTCTACACTTTCTTACGTTGTTTTATTTCTTTTATTGTACGTATAATTCGTGGATACAGCTGACTCGAATTGTATGGATTTGGCTTATATTTACAGATTTTATGGACTCTACTTTGACTGGGAACAGCTGAGTCTGTGGATCACGGGATGAGAACCTTCAAGCATTTCTTTGTGCCTGGCAATCTAGGACTTCGGGATGATCTGTCTCCGTGATTATATTTAATTCGCTTTGCTGATCTGCTCCCGTTTCATCTTACAGTACTCTACGACTGGGAACTGATCTGATGTTCTTATTAACCTGGCTTTTGGCTCCGGGGCGATCACGCCTGAAATTACCAAGCGTTACTGTTTGTGGCTGTGTATTGGAACCTCCAACTCCTGCTACCTCCTCTTGCTATGCTTTCTGCTGATTGCTATGGCTGCTCACCTACGCTACCACACACGCCTGTCCTACAGGTTCCACTGTGCTGTGCTGCTTCTCCACTGCTATTCCGATAAGTATTACTCAGCATCATGCTAAAATACTCTCATGACAAACTACTTCTTATTAAACAGTTTGTCCAGAGCAAATGGTCTGACTGCAACATCCTAAAGGACGCCGGTATTTTGCAGCGCCCGAAATATATACATCGCGGGTCAGGTCGCCGCCACCGCCGGGCTGCGAATGAAAAGACCACCGGCAGCATTTGCTCAGGAATACGCCGTCCTTCTCATGACCCTGGAAATAGAATTGTCAGTGTGCCAAATTTGCATTATGTGGAAATAAACCCTGATTGCGGCTCTGTGCAGAAAGAAGCCTCATTATGTAATATTGCACTGTTTAACTCGAGGTCTCTTAATGGCAAAGCATTGGTGTTGTCAGAACTCATCACTGACACCAAACTTGATATTCTGTGTTTAACGGAGACTTGGCAAAAACCGAACGAATTTGCGTGTCTCACAGAGGCGACTCCAATTGGTTTCACTTTCCACTCAGAGCCTCGCAGCTCAAGACAAGGCGGAGGGCTGGCAGTAATTATCAGAGAAGACTTAAACGTTAAAAGAATCCCAATTGACTGCCCATTGTCTTTTGAGTGCCTGGCTCTTAAACTAACAACGGAATCAGGTCCTGTCTCACTCATTGTTCTTTATCGTCCCCCAAAATACAATGCATCCTTCTTATCCGATCTGATTGAACTTTTGACCCACCTAAGCTCTTACTCTCAGAGAATTATCCTTCTTGGTGATTTCAACATCCATATTGACACCCCCACATCTAAACTGAGAAATGAATTCCTGTCCTTACTGAACTGTTTTGACTTGACACAACATGTTGATTTTCCAACCCATTCTGGTGGTCATATATTGGACCTGATCTGCACTTCTGGACTATCTGTTGCCAACATTTATAGCACTGATTTGGGACTCTCTGACCATAAAGCAGTATTTTTCACTGTCTCATTACCTCTCCCACCTCTTACCTGTAAACGACAAATTTCTTACAGAAACCTTAAAAATATCTGTCCCTCTATCCTTTCTGGATCCATTTCTGATCTTTTACTGTCTGCACCTATTCCATCAACACTAGATAGTTTTGTTCACCACTATAACACAGCCCTTCATTCAGCATTAGATAAAACAGCTCCTTTAAAACATAAGGAGGTTTCCTTTAAACGCTCAGCTCCTTGGTATAACTCAGAATTGTGATCTATGAAAGCAGCTGGCCGACGCCTTGAGAGAATGTCACGTAAGACTGGCCTCACCGTGCACATCCAGGCTTTCTCTGACCACCAAAGAGCTTACAGAGAAGCACTAACTTCTGCCAAGAACACCCATTATGGCAGAATAATAGAAAGTGGCCATGATAACCCAAGGGTTTTGTTCTCTGTAGTTAATAAACTACTCGAACCCGCATCTGGTCCAACTACCTCTTCTACTGAAGTCTGTGAGGAATTCCTCCACTTTTTCCGTAACAAAATTAAAGATCTAAATAATTCAACTAACATAAATACATCATCTGTTTATATCTCTCCCTGTTTTCCCACTCCATCCAGCTCCTTCTCTAAGTTCTCACCAGTCACATCTGCGTTTGTTAATAATCTGCTTTGTAAGATGAGGCCGACTACTTGTGTACTGGACCCCATCCCCACCATACTACTTAAATCCTGCCTTCATGCCATAATCCCGACTGTTACAACAATAATAAACTCATCCCTTGACACTGGCTCTGTGCCGCTCACTTTTAAAATTGCTTCTGTAACCCCAATGTTAAAAAAGTCTGGCCTTGATGCTGACAATCTTAACAATTTCCGGCCTATTTCCCACTTACCTTTCCTGTCAAAAGTTCTTGAGCGTGTTGTAGCTTCCCAACTCACCAATTACCTAACCTCTAATAATTTGATGGAACCCTTTCAGTCTGGTTTCAGGGCGCGGCACAGCTGTGAAACTGCTCTGCTACGGGTAACCAATGATTTGCTTATGGCAGCAGACTCTGGACAAACTAGCATATTAATTCTGTTAGACCTCAGTGCAGCATTTGACACTGTTAGACATGACATCCTACTGTCCAGAATGGAGAACATGCTGGGTATCTCTGGCACTGCCCTCCAGTGGTTCAAGTCCTATCTGACTGATAGGCAAGAGTTTGTTAGTCTTGGCAACAGCAGATCCAGCTCAGCGCCAGTCACACAAGGAGTCCCTCAGGGCTCTGTCCTCGGTCCTCTGCTTTTCTGTATTTATATGCTTCCCCTTGGCCATATTATCCGTAGTTATGGATTGGGTTATCATTTTTATGCAGATGATACTCAGCTCTACTTCAATGTTAAAAGTGGAACTTCATCAGAGCTTTCTCAGCTCACAACCTGCCTTAGTGAAATTAAAACCTGGATGGAGCACAACTCTTTAAAATTAAATTGCAATAAAACTGAACTCCTGCAAATTGGGACTAAAATGCAACTTAATAAAATGAGCTCCTTCCCAGTCCATCTTGGCGGTGATCTCATCAGACCTGCCTCTACTGTAAAAAATCTTGGTGTCATTTTTGATTCCTCCCTCACTTATTCCGCCCACATAAATCACATTAAGAAGCTTTCTTACTTTCACCTCCGTAACATATCCCGTGTTTGCTCCTTCCTCTCCTTCTCTAATGCTGAGAAACTTGTCCATGCTTTTATCACATCCCGCATCGATTATTGTAATTCCCTACTGGCAGGTGCCCCTTCTAATCTTCTATCACAGCTCCAGCTTATTCAAAACTCAGCTGCAAGAGTCCTTACTCGAACCAGAAGCAGCGAGCACATCACACCCATCCTGCTCCGTCTTCACTGGCTCCCTGTGTCCTACAGAATCGAATATAAAATCCTACTAATAACCTACAAAGCTTTAAATAACCTCGCACCAAACTACATCAGTGACCTTCTCCATCACTATGTGCCTGCCCGCCCACTAAGGTCCTCTGATTCTGGTAATCTTGTTGTGCCCCTCACTAATCTACACTCCATGGGTGACAGGGCCTTCAGCTGTATAGCGCCCAGACTCTGGAATGACCTGTCAGCTGACTCCATGATTTCTTTTAAAAAACAACTCAAAACTCATCTGTTCAGGAAGGCTTTTAGCTCTACTTGACTTTATTACCTTTCTCTCAGTTTACTTCTCTGTCAAGATGCTAATGTAACCTGTATGTGTGTGCTAGACCATCAATTATGTTGTCTGTTTTTTTTTCAGAATTTACTGTCTTAATCTTCTTTCTTTATTTATCTGGTTTGTACAATGCTATATACTGTATATTCTGTCGTTCTTTATTTATTCTGTAAGTGCCTTGAGCATGGGAAAGGCGCTATATAAATAAAATGTATTATTATTATTATTATTAACCAGAGTGAACTGAGTTTGTTTATGTATATAAATAAAATTTTTACATTTAATTAAGTTCCCCCAACAAATTATCTTTTGAACTGGTTTGAATTCACTAATTTGTGAAACTCAGACATTCAATGCTGATTTAAGAACGTACAATTGTGACCCCATCCACTTTCTATTTCATGATTGTGGAATCTACAACCTACTTCATACCTGTATGGGAGATAACTATTGTAGTTGAAAGATTTCAGGTAAAAAGCCTCAGTCTGAAAGTGTTTTTATATAGAACAGGTATGCAGTGTATTCTAGCAAAGCTGAAAGGCAAAACAGGATTCAGAGAATTTTACATAGTCAGAAAGTGAAGCAGGACCTCTGAGTGCTTTGTATAGTAACCCATCCCTAGGGGAAGGGATTAAAATGGCAGTGTGGTGATCAGCCTTTTCACAGAACTGGAGATCTGAGTTTGGTTTCTTGTTCAGTTCATAACTGGTGATTGACATGAGTGTGGATGTGTACAGGTGGATCTGATACTGCCAGATTTCTGTTTCTCTTAGAACAACAACTTGGATGTCATTCACTTTAGGCAATTATCTTTAAAGTTATTCTCTGACATCATGAAGGAGGGACATTATTCTCGGAGGTACATAGTTTTATATTTTTAATAAATTAAAAAAAGGTTTCCTTGGGAATTTAAATGACAAGAAAAAGAAAAGGTCTTCTGTTTTCTATGAACTGGGGATTTTGAACTCTTTTTTATGAATTTGCTGGTTTATGATGTTAGAGGCTAAGTTTAAAACTAATTGGTTAAAGGTGAGTGATTTTCTTAGAACAACAACTTCACATTCCAGAAACAACAGAAACCCAGCAATATCTAATTGACAAGTGAAAGTGGATTTCTCTTCCATAACTGATAACTGAGGAGGTTGAAAGCTCTTTAGGGAAGTCATCAAAAAAGCCAATGACAACATTAAAAAAGCTACAGGAATTTATGGCACTAACTAGTCCCTCCCTTACATTTTACAACCTTTTCTTATCTGAGCTGTTGTATATGGTGGCCAAACCGAGTCAACTTCTAACAAAGAAGAACATCCCAAAGTTTGTATATGTTTGCAAAAAAATGTGTCATATCTCTTAAAACCATTAATTTTGCCTAAAGAAACCAAAATATAACTCCATATTTTTAATTTATAAAGCCAGCACAGCTCATCATTCAAAGAGCACATTACCCACTATCAAAGATGGTGGTGGTAGTTGCTAGGAGCTGTTTCTCCTACACTCCTAGCAACTTTGAGCTACTTTTTGTATGAAAATGTGCTATATAAATAAATGTTGTTGTTGTTGTTGTTTCGCTTCTACAAGGACGCAGACCTTAAACAAAGTAAACAGAAAAGTAAACAGCTCCAAATAGCAATATGTTTTGGTATAAAAGTTGCTGGCCCTAGCTGATAATACAAAAGAAATTTTCTTATGAACAAGAAAATGATCTGAAGCAATCAGCCAGCTCAACCAACAAATTGCTGACAAAAGAAAGTCCAACATCCGTGAATCGCCCAGTCAGACGTCAATCTTGCAGAGGACTCAGGTAAAGACAGTTCTGAATTTGGAACTCCTCTCCAAGTTTTACTGAGTTTAAAACTACTCTGCAACAAACACTAAGGTGCCATGGCAAACTTCAGGTGTCCTAATTTGATAGACTTCTGTTCAAAAGCCTTATTGCAGTATTCAAAGTAAAAAACATTTTCACTGAGTACATGATTATCATATATACTAACGTATAAGTCGGGTCTTGAAACCCGAAAAATCGATCATAAAATCAGACCCTGACTTTTATGCCAGTTCAAAAATGCTACACTTACATTTTTTTTTACATCTACTTGCCTTCTCCAATCTCACATCAGTTTCTCAGACGTATCAAATTTTGTTGCAGCACCGCAGTTACCAATTTCTTTCGGTACTTCAAAGTGGTTTAATATAAACCCAGCTTCATATTTTCTTCTGATCGAACGCTCCATTATAGATAAGGGATGCTCTTATGATAAAGGTGTATAAGGGTGTGAGATACAAAAAACACAAATCAGTGCAAACGTTGCTTCGGAATAGTTCAGGTATTACCGTGTGGTCATGTAGGCACAATACATAGAAAAAAAAAGCAGTGTGCTCACTGGTTACTCTCTTAGGTGGGCGTTAGCATATCATAATCTCTTGGACTAATAGAGTTTTCATCATTTGACTTATACGACGACATTATAAAATACCAGAAATTATACAGAAAAATCAAGTCCCGACTTATCCGCGGGAAAACTTATCCCCGAGTATATACGATAGGTAAAATGCAGTGGACAACTTTAATATTTTATTACAGATTAGCTATAAATGCCAAGTATACTCAGACTGTATAGTCAATTTACTCAGACTGTTGGCTAAGGCCTGTCCCACCCATTCAACAGTTGCTTCATAGATAGATAGATAGATAGATAGATAGATAGATAGATAGATAGATAGATAGATAGATAGATAGATAGATACTTTATTAATCCCAAGGGGAAATTCACATACTCCAGCAGCAGCACACTGATACAAAAAAACAATATTAAATTAAAGAGTGATAAAAATGCAGGTAAAATGGACAATAACTTTGTATAATGTTAACGTTTACACACACACACACCCCCCCACCCCCCCCCCGCCCCCGGGTGGAATTGACAAGTCGCATAGTGTGGGGGAGGAAAGATCTCCTCAATCTGTCAGTGGAGGTGGACAGTGACTGTCTGTTGCTGAAGCTGCTCCTCTGTCTGGAGATGATACTCTTCAGTTGGTGCAGTGGATTCTTCAGGATTGAGAGGAACCTGCTGAGCGCCCGTCACTCTGCTACAGATGTCAAACTGTCCAGCTCCATGCCTACAATAGAGCCTGCCTTTCTCACCAGTTTGGCGCCCTTCTTCTTTATGCTGCCTCCCCAGCACACCACTGCGTAGAAGAGGGCACTCACCACAACTGTCTGATAGAACATCTGCAGCATCTTATTGCAGATGTTGAAGGACACCAGCCTTCTAAGGAAGTATAGTCGGCTTCATCAGATTTAGGATGATCTCCTGTATCCTTTGCAACTCAGAATTGAACTGATGAGTGTTCATGAAATTTATTTCAAAGGAATTGCATGAAATGTTTGGTTTGGTTTCATGATAAGAAAACACAAAATGGTTTATCCCTAGATGAGAGAATTTTAGACGTGTTTCATGTGGAATAGTAACTTTTTCATTTAATTTAACTTACTGTAACTACAATTGTTTAATACAACAGACTACATTTTTCTCAATATTGTGAATGCATTGGTTACAGGGTGAACTCTCTTGAGCATCCAAAGTAATGGAAGTTTATATTTTTTATTTTTTCTATCATATGATGAATTGATCCACCTTTTTTAAAATTGGTAGTTACAAGATGGGCGGGACGGTGGCACAGTGGTAGCGCTGCTGCCTTGCAGAAAGGAGACCCGGGTTTGCTTCCTGGGTCCTCCCTGTGTGGAGTTTGCATGTTCTCCCCGTGTCTGCGTGGGTTTCCTCTGGGTGCTCTGGTTTTCTCCCACAGTCCAAAGACATGCAGGTTAGGTGCACTGGCAATCCTAAATTGTCCCTAGTGTGTGCTTGGTGTATGTGTGCCCTGCGGTGGGCTGGTGCCCTGCCTGGGGATTTGTTCCTGCCTTGTGCCCTGTGTTGGCTGGGATTGGCTCCAGCAGACCCCTGTGACCCTGTAGTTAGGATATAATGGATGGATGGCTACATGACTTAATCAAAGATTAGAAAGTCTAATGTGAGATTGGTCTTCATTTAAAAAAAAACCTGAACATTTTAAAAATGGATACATAGACTTCAGATATCTATTGTATGTGTGGATAGATAGATAGATAGATAGATAGATAGATAGATAGATAGATAGATAGATAGATAGATAGATAGATAGATAGATAGATAGATAGATAGATAGATAGATAGATAGATAGATTTTTAAAAATAACCCTACATTAGCCTAATGCAGATTATGAAAAAATACCAAGAGCTTTTAAAATACACTCCTGCATTAACCCAGTGTTGCTTATGAAGAAATACTGAGAGCTTTTTAAATACACTCCAATATTTGCCTAATGTTGCTTATAAAGAAATACTGTCGCGAAAGGGACACTAGTCTGGAGATCTCTCTAGTGGCCTATGGGATCAATAAACCTATGGGACTTCAATTACCTTAAAGTGCTAAATCTGAAGAACACCTCTGCATCTGCCCATTCTGTTTAATGACACCATGGTCCCATGCATTCTTTTTCAAGATTTTTTTCCCTCTAGCATTTCAGAGCATAATATTTACATACACTGAGATTACATCCCTTAGTTAATGCCTCTGCCTAACAACCTATTGAAGCACATATCACACCCAGTGGACATACTGACCCTGAATTTGCCATTTTCTAAAAATATGTTGTTTTATCCAGTTCAAAATTCTCTCATTTAAAGAAAGTATATGGAGGGATGATTCTCTTGGAAATCAACCTTTGCAACCATTTTATAATGTATTTTTAAGTAAGTATAAATAAGAAGAAAGAGTAAATGGCTATCAAATGGTTATTTCCCTTTTACAGTTTGGCAGAAGTACCAGTCAAACAGTAATTTGCCTCTGTGAAAATGTTCATTTTTCAGAGTACTGACTTAACTTCAAATGTGAAAGTATTCATTTAGCTGTATAAAATTTAAGTTACTCTTTTATTCAAGAACCAAACAAAGGGCCATTTTGACATCTGTAGAGCTCTTTTAGGTCTACAGTTCTTCAGCAAGTGATTTATGACTTTGGGTCATTTTCATTCACTTATTTCAAAGGTGATAAAACACCAACCTCCAAAGTTAACTAGGTAGTCTGTGAGATATCACACTGAAAGCAATAATGAGAGGAGAAAAAGCTCAACCGGAGCAACAGTTTGGAACAGTGAAGGATGAAAGTGCATTGCATTGGTACAAAGAACAGTATTGCTGGATATTGTCACATGATATTTCCCAGTCATAATTAAAACACTCCTTATGTGAAAATTTATGAAAGGCAGTATTGCTTCTGATTGCCAAGTGGGCCCTCCCAAGTCTGTTCATGTATGGTTATATTTGCTACAATATATGTTGATTTTTGCCAGTTTTTATCTGTAAGTTCTTTAGAATAATACATTTAAACACCGAGCTTTTCATAGAGTAGCAAAGCCAAAAATGAATGCTTGTATATTCTGTCCAACAGTATAAAATATTGAAATTTAGTAAGAATTACTAGGCAGTACTGGGTAATTCTTCTAACTCTTGCTTGTAACGGATTTAAAGTTAATGATAGTTATGACCATAATTATAACTTGCTAGGCACTATTCTGGACAATTAATTTTATTTTTCTATAGCGCACTTCACAGACTGCAGGCCCAGAGTGCTCTAACATATCTTATAAGACATCCATCCATTATCCAACCTGCTATATCCTAATCACAGGGTAATGGGGGTCTGCTGGAGCCAATCCCAGGGCACATGGCAGGAAACAAACCCCGGACAGGGCGCCAGCCCACTGCAGGGCACGCACACACACACACACATCAGGACAATTTAGGATCGCCAATGCACCTAACCTGCATGTCTTTGGACTGTGGGAGGAAACCGGAGCACCCAGAGGAAGCCCACACAGACACGGGGAGAACATGCAAACTCCACCCAGGAAGGACCCGGGAAGCAAACCCGGGTCTCCTAACTGTGAGGCAGCAGCGCTACCCACTGCGCCACCATGCCGCCCCTCTTATAAGACTGTGGTTTTTTATTTTTTTTTTCTCAAAACCCAGTTTTGCCTTTTTTGTGTCTTAGCAACCCACAGTCGTGACAGTGCATCATCATAGGGTTTCCCCTTGGAGAATTGCTGCAGGTTGTTATCCTGAGAGGGTGGTTCCCCCATGGAGAAACATGCCACCAATCATTATCCTGGGTGGAAGGCACACTTGAAGAATCACAGACATGGAAGGTAGTGGGGCAAAGACATTTCCATAAGATACCCATAGTGACCAATCACAAGGCACTCCGCAAACTGTTCATGACCCTTTCCCATTCAATACTATTGTGATTCATGACTCTGCATGCCCCAAATTCAGACAACATGCAACCCACAGTTTAAGAACCTAGGCTATATGGGATGTCAGACTAATAGATAATGGAAGAATCCAGAAGTTACGATTGTGGAAATAATATTATTAAGGTTGGAAAATGTGTCAGCAGAGTGGCACACTACCATATATTTGTTCTCCTGACTTACACAACCTAGGAATCTGCAAACTTATATGACCTGTAAAGTGGGGGCCTCCATGGGAAGCTCTGGGAGGAAGGCTCCAACAGTGTTGCAGGGCATTCCTGATCCTGCAAGTGGTCCCAAAAGTAAGATTAAAAGTGCTTACTCGTAATGGCTCCAGGTAAGTTGAAAGTGTAGTGAATGACAAAACTCTGATTGGTGAGAGGAAATGATTCAAGAGAAAGGAAGGCAAGATAGGAAGGAGTACTTTATTTTGTACTTCTTGATATGGGCAAAGAATAGTTAGTTATGGACCCTCTGTTGCATTACATAGGCCCAGAGAGGCTTTGGTTCTTTTATTTTGTTGTTATTGAGTATCTTGTATTTATTTTAGTTATTAAAACATCTCTTAAAATTCTACAGAGCCTTCGTGGCATTTCCAGCATTCTAAGATGGATTGACTACACCCCCTACAGACCACAGTAGTTAGTAGTTACCTAGAAGTGCATGAGGAAAGATAACATAACAAACCTTACGGCTCAGTTAAGATCGCTGTCTGTTGTAATGATCTAGCAAAGGAAAGATGATATCCAGTTACAAAACAGATTTTTCACAGTGACCTTTCAATTGTTCTGAAAAGGACAGATGAAAACAGTTTGTGTTAAGGATTATTTGGTATTTGGTAACATTTGCTTCACATGTTAAGTGACAAAACATCTGGCCTTTAGTGCTTGGAAAGGGCACTTTTACTTGATACTTCCAAACATGTTTTAGTTTTAAATAAAATGTATCTTTTTGCAATGAGACAAGCTACCAAGGTAGTTGAAGTCTGGTAACTGCACAATAAAGACCTGAATCCTCTGCAATTCCCTGACCATCATGATGGCATTGAATTAGTATTTACCACACAACATGCAGAAACTATGCATCAGTAGTTTGGAGAGTTGCTAACTGGCACTAATACAATGTTTTTCATAAAACTTAAAACATCATACTATTACACTCTGTGCCCAAGGTGCTCCATCTATTGCTGCTAGAATTAACTCTTAAATTATATGACTGTTTAATATTTGGCGTACTGATCATATAGAGCTTAAGCTCTAAGCTTAATTAGGAGCTAATGTAATGACTTGAGAACTGGAGATATTTGTTTATATTTTCTGGTTCATATAATAATACCTGCAGAATTTTGAATCAACTGAAAACTGCATGAAGAACAATTTGAACAGCTAGTGAGTAACTCATTGCAGTTGTCAATCATACTAGAAATAGATGCATTCATTCATTTCTCAGTATCCTGCATATTTAGAAAACATCTTAATCTTACAACATTTACAAGATGGAAAAACATATTTTATAATGCATGTTTTAATTGACATGCCGGTTTCAAAAATAACACCTAAACTACCTGTTGATTCAACAAAATTAATTGTGATATCAAATCAGTTAAACAGTGACCGAAAGCTGTTGCTGTCAGCATCAAGCTCATCCTTGCCCACATGCTGAGCTTATCTGGGCCTTGCAGGGTCCAACTGCTGCCAGGCATTAATGTTGCAGTGACTAAAAGGTTATGCATAAACCATGATGGTACAGCTAATCATTACTGTATACCTTTCTTACCTTTGATGTAATAGTCTCAGAGTGGGTCTCATCTGAAAGTTTCAGTAATAATCCAGGATGAGGTCCTTGATCTTGCTGGGAACATATCTGTGTGTCTGTTAATTATATATAAGCAACTACATTTTCCGATTCTTTCAAATATTGTATATGGGGTTTGAAGGTTATGTCAAATTAGAGTTCTTGTCTACCACATGCTTCCAGACAAAGAAAAAAACTCAATATGAGAATAGCTATCTGCTTGCTTATTTTTAACATTAATAATAACCATTACATAGTGGTTGACAATCGACCTCAGACGTCTAGTGCTTAGGCTTAAAATCTAAGCACTGCCAATGTATCTGTGTTTATACATTGTATCCTTGTTTTTTTTTCCTCTGGGCAATCCAGTTTTCTCCCACATCCCAAATATATGCAGTTTTTGTTGATCGGAAACTATAAGTGTTGTCCATATGTATGAGGATAGGTATGTAAAAGAGTCAAATATGAACTACATTATCCAGGAATGGAGTTAATGATGCTGGGAGAGGGTGTGGAAGAAAAAGAGAATGAATTAGTTACTACTACTATTACTACTACACTACTACTACTACTACTACTACTAATAATAATAATAATAATAATAATAATATTAATGTGCAACTGGAATTCAGCCTCAGCTTGTCATTAGGCATAGCATGTAGCATTACTCCCTGATCACTGGAATGCCTTTGCACAGAATTTGCCTTTTTCCCCTTTCCCTTGGGGTCTCTGGTATTCTCCTACTGTTCAGTGCTACTGTATTGCATCAACTGCTGGTGCTAATTTACTCAGTAGTAGCCAAGACTCAACATTTGCATTCATGTGCTGTTTCATGAACTGGTGTCCCATTTAGAATTTTTTTGTTGCTTTCTACTTTAATTATAGGCTTCTGCTCATGGTGACCCCAGGAAATTAATGTTTTGAAAATTAACTGATTCTTCAGAACTTGGTCGCTACACTTTCACTCTTTACTGAAACATCCTGCTTATCTGGCTTTATTAAATGTGCATGTGAAGAGAAATTGTGTTTTGCAAACTGGATGTTAGAAATTGAAACTGCATTGTTTTATGAATGGCCTAATATGACAACAATTAATCCTATACTGGTGCCTATCACATAAATAAATAAACTTTTAAATGCTGAATGAAAACTAACCCTGTAACATTACAATGCTCTTTCTGTGTAATTTCTTCCAAGGTGGTCTTGAACTACAGGCCACATCATGAAAGTTACAACAAAACGTTGAGCATATCCATGGAGGCTGTGCTGTGTGTTCTTTGTGCACTCTGAGGAGATTGTGTTTATCTCTGAATCTTGTTCAATAAGCTTGCCCTTTGATCAGACATAAACAGAAGATCTGGGTCAAACACTACACTTCATAGAAGACCCCATGTCTTTGTTTTCTGTGCGAAGACCAAACAGAATGTATATTTTGATTTTTTTGGCTTGTTTGTTTCTGTTACTGTAGATGTTTTCATTTATATTACTGCTAGTTTGTTCGAAGACAGAGCCTTTCATCGTGAAGACCTGGAAATGAAAGAAATATGTCATGTTTCTTTCAACATCTATTTTTTTCTCAGGAAGCAAAAAACTTCTGCATGTTAAACATCATCTTACCGTGCATGTTATAAAGTTTCAATAAAATGTTTTGGCATATCTCGAAACTTTTTGCTTTTATAGAATGACTCCTGAAGAATAAAATTAAATTACCTACTTCAGTTAAGTCACTGGTGATATGTGACCTTGGTGCCTTTACCCACACCATCATTTGCCTCAGCTTTATGACTTCTGCTTTTATCTCTTGCAGTTCTAGTAGGACCCTTAATTTACAAGCATTTTCTTTCTTTATTTATTTCTTTCAAAATAATTTTAAAATGTATATGTTAGAAGTGAACAATAAACACAAACAGTAATGCTCAGATACTTCTAGCCAGAAAAAGAGAGCAATCACTGTTGATAAATAGTGAAATAACCAGAGATCTAGAAATAATTCATCATGATCACTTAAATACAGTTCTTAAATATCTTCGATTGCATACAGGAAAGTCTTGGAGGACTTTATCTTGCGGTGCAGGGACAACAACTTGCAAATCAACATAGAAAAAAAAAAGAAATGGTGGTGCAGAGCTACATGTACCTGGGGGTTCACATAAACAACAAACTGGACTGGTCTGACAACACAGTGGTGCTATACAAGAAGGATCAGTGTAGACTGCACTTCCTAAGAAGACTCAGGCTGGAAATGTTCTACCAGTCCATAGCAGCCAGTGTGGTGCTCTACACTGCCGTCTCCCAGGGAAGTAACCTGAGCAAAAATGAAGCACAATGTCATAATGCTCTCTGAGACATCATGCTGCCCATTGACTCCAATGCCCATATATCCTTATTAGGCATGAGAAGATACACTTCATTCATATACAATGCATATTGCTGTACAGGCCCCATGAAACAGTGCATTCTCTGCACATCAGACAATAAATAAATAATGTTTTTTTTGGAAAAAATGTAAAACCATAAAGATGATTAGCTGTAAAATGATAAAAACACAAAATAAGGTATTAAGGAAGCAAATATATATAAACTCTACTTTAGTTTCCTTTCAAGAGGGCCAATTCTGTGTATCTGCATTGAAGATCTGTTTGTTTTTTTCTTCCTGGTTATATCTTATATCACTTTTCAGGATTTGAAACCAATGAAATGACTTGTCAGTAACTGTATTACTATGATTTACTCCTTGCATAAGAAAGTTATACATATTATGATGTATAGCCTATTCATAGCCAAATTGTTTGAGACAAGTTAGCTTGATTGGGCCTGCTCGAAGACTATGCAAATGGTCCTATACAAAGGGAGTTTTTACCCATGATGATAACTGGCATAGGAGTCGATTCTCTTGGAAATATGTGCAGAGTTGGGACTGACATTAGAAAGACAGCCTTGCCAAAAATGGACTATACCTGCTTCTATCCACATTTTAACAATATTTGGCTTTCAAGCAAGAAGGAACTGTCTGAAATGAGTTTCAGCTCCATAATGCCCACTTAGTTTCTTTGTGGTGTAGGTGTACAGGCTAACATAAAAATGCAATTTGCAGCAGTGTTTGGTTTTCCAAACATAAACAAGGCAATTGACTGCACTCATAAGCAATTAGAACATATAGCAAGAATTAAGCTTTTGTTAACCATAACCAGTAACATACTATTAATGTACAAGTTATCTGTGATGCCAGGATGAAACTGGGAAATGTTGTGGATTGGTAACCTGGGTCAACTTCTGATTCATTTATTTTGAGGAAAAGTAGCACTGGAAGATGACTTGCTGATGATGCTGTATGACTTGCTGATGATGCTGTATGTGATGGCTCGATGCGTCTGGTAGGAGGCTTCTCTACCAGCCAGTGAAGGTCTTCAGTATCATTACTGCATACACACAAGGTTGATTAGAACAGTCCACATGTAGTTAGTTCAGGGTGGCAACTGGGCAAGGTTCAAGCAACATTCACATACACACAATTATAACATAATTATGATTTATAAAAGATAAACTGAATAAAAATGTGCATTCACCAGATTTTATAAATCAGAATTTTTTTGCTGTATGCATTTTCCTGATTATTGATGTATGTATACTTTCACACATAGTTTTACAAATGAGACCCCTGAGGAGCATGTCCCTCCAGGTCATTACAATATACTGTAATGCAATGTGCATGAGCACCAGTCCATCATAAAAATTGGGGGAAGGTGGCAAAAAAGTATAGATTACATCATAGACAACAATCCAGCAACAACAATAAAAATAATAGTTCTCAAACTGGCATTGCATAGGAGACATAGACGTGGTAAAGATAAATTAAATGATCAACACAGCAGCATCACAGTAATGGTAAACTTTGAATGCAATGCTAAAGATTTATTTCAAACTATAAGCCTCTCTCAAGCGGACTTACATTAAAGCTTGAGTTAAAACTCTGCAAATATTGTGCAACTTTTCTCTAACACTTAGCTGTGAGAGAGCAGGGTTGTTTTAAAATACAGTAACCCCAAAATAAAGGATCAATAGTCTTCATCCAAATCAAAAATTTGAGGCTGAATTAAAAATATTTAATGAAAAGATTATCAGCTGAGTGAATAATATGAGAGTATATAGTGAAATAATCAGTTATTAAACTTAGGGGTATTTCATTTTTCAGTTTGCAGTTGATTTTTCACCTTGACCCTTCCATATGTTAACTATATGTATATGTTTTGTGTCACCTCACTCTTGTATTTATGATCCACATGAGGGCTCACTACCCTTTGGGCACTTTAATGTTTAAAAATAATGTTCGTAGATAACATTGCATCAGTCAGCATTTGTAGTTATTTTACACTTGGTGCTTCTTATTGCCTGGACTTTTATCATTTTACTGTTATAGAAAATGAAGCAAAATAAAGTTTATTTCTTAAATGAAATGCATAATAAAACTGTTCCTTTATTTTTGCAACTCATGTATAAATTAAACTTGTTGATTTTAAACATCACCTCTTGTTTTACTGTGATATATCTAAGTAGTTAAACAGGGCACTGCAGCATTTTATCTTCTAACAGAAGTGCAGTGTTCATTAACTAGATGTTCAACAGCACTGCCCCTACAAAAAGAACAATAAATGTTAATCAGGCTGTTACTACAAGTACAAATGAGCATAGGTTAATTGCGATGATTTCTTTAAGAGTTCTCTGTGTGACACCCACTCTGTTACACTGTTTTTGCTATTAAACCGAATGTCATTACATTTCCGGGTTTCTTCTACATTTGTTTGTTCTCCTTTATTGCTTAGCAATAAGTTGCAACATTCCAGTTTTACAAGGACACCCAACTTGAGGCGTTGCCTAGGGACATACTCGCTGTATTTGTGGCAAAACAGAAGAATGATAAGGACTCCAACGGCTTTTATGATTTGTCAGCTGTTTGAAAGATGAAATGTTAATAGGAAAAGAGTAAACCTGTCAAACCTCAAAAACCTTTTGGAAAATTTTCAGTTTCTCTATAAAAAAGATCTCTAATTTTGCACATGCAATTATTTTTTGACATAAAGATAAACAATTTATACAGTATAGCACAGAATATATTTAATGCTGTACCATCAGTGTTAACCTCTCTGTTGTAAACTGTAGTACATTAAGTTTAACTAAATTTAACGTGAGAAACACTAGCACTTTTGTAGCTTTTTTTAACTATTATGGTATATTATAAATTCAAAGAAAATTTTTGTCCTGATGTGTAAATCAATGATGTAGTGTGATTTATTTGGATTAACACAAAGAGAAGGTACTTAAATTTAAACAGCTTCACCTGTCAGAAAGGAATGTTTTATGCATTCTCCAACATAAAAAAAGAAAATATTAAGCTTGTATACTGTAGAGTTAGAGCAGTGATATTGTTACAGAGGAGTAATGCTGTAAATAAAAGAAACTTTATTTACTTTAATCTGTAAAAATCATCTAGCTGTAGAAATTCTGTAGAACCTTCTGAATTTTGTAATAGATTAAAATCAGCAATTGTTATCTGTCCATTCATTTTGTAACCTTGCTTTATCCTTGTCTTTGAATCAAATAACAGCAATTTTTTTAATGGTTGACCTTGAACCATAAAGCTGATTAATATAACCAGCAGTATACTACATTTTACTACATTTTAATACACAGTATATAATCTGGAGTCCCAAGAGATAATATGTGTGATGTAATGAGAATATAATTAAAACCACACAGAAGGCACCTCTGCCAGGAATAGACCCTGTGGTTGAAACTCTGCAAAAGAGCAACATTATCTGCTGCAATATCATGCTGACTAGAAATAATTTCATCAGATAATAAAATAAGTAAAAAAAAAAAAGTTTTCTCAATGAATTTTCTCTGTGTCAAACTATTTCTTCAGTGTAATTTTAGATGTAGTAACTGTATCCCTGGAGTAGATACAAATGTAAGCTTTTGCCCTTGCTGTTCTTCGTTCTTGAAGTATCAAAGAGGTCAGTTTATGTTTAGATATTTTTCCTTTGAAACATGTGAAAACAAGTCAGCTAGGGTGCCCAAAAGTTAATACTATACAGTATTCGGCATTTCCTTTGCTAAGAGAGAAGAAATATTTCTATAGGTTGTTATAGTGAGAAATCAAGCAAAATGACACATTTTATTGGCTAACTAAAATGATCACAATATGCAAGCTTTCGAGGCAACTCAGGCCCCTTCTTCAGGCAAGATGTACAACATCCTAGTACTATAAGTTGTTATTTAATTAAATACTTCCCGTACATATAAGTATTTACTGGTTTGTCCGTTTTTACAGTATAGCATTTTTAGTGCTTTATCGAGGTAAGAGGACCACATAACCTTCCTTTAGACATGCACGGCAGGTTTCATAACATGAATGACTATAAGGATAGACTCTCATATGCAGATCTAATGCAAGTAAGAATTTCACTATACTCTGTAAACATGGCAGCAATGACCCTATAATTTTATAATGAGCCCAAAAAGGTCAAACTGACCTTAAAAAAAACTTCCTTCAGCAGTTGTGTTGATACAGCAAATGCATCAGAGATTTTCAGCAATCAAAACACTTTTTTGAAACACTAAATTAGCACCAAACTCATATCCAGAATTGCTTGGGCGCTATTTTCTGAGCAGGCGTATGCAGATTGACCTGACTCTACAGAGCCTGAATGGTACTGCCAAGTCTGAAACCAGAGCTGAAATCAGTCCACTCTGTTCCTCTCGGAGCAAGCAGACACCCATAGTATAATAGTTTGCTTGATTGCAATAGTGAGAAAGTGATTTGTGCCTTGAACAGTAGTTACTTCATAAAACCTTTATACTTTTTTAAAGTGGGGAGTGCCTAACAACAATAACAAGCCCAACAGAAAAGCTATGGCTATAAACAAAGTGAATATCAGTGGATTGCTTGCAGACATTACAGCCTCCTGCCACATTATAGCATCATACAAACTAACATGACCAGCACACTAATAATTTATTTTACATTATAAACTATGGATTGTAAACAATAGCCTGCCTACCCAGACTCAACTAGTGATGCTGTTTATCATTGCATTTGTCCACTTATTACAATTAAAAGGAAGCCGGGAGGAAGAGGGACAAAGCTTGCCTGGAGGAGTGCAGGCGGAAGGAGACAGAGAGAGAAGAAAGACAAAGCACTGTGTGCTTGGGACTGTGTTTTACTGGGCTGTGTACTGTGCACAGAAGGTGGGAAATGATTGAAATTCGTTTCCCACTGAATTAATAAAGCCTTGTGTTGTGCTGCACTTGTGTCTGTGCCTCTTGTGTCAGGAGTTTGGGGAGCAGTGCGCCCCCCGGTGGTCACAAAGTCATAAATAAGCCACACAGTACACAACTCTGTTACTTAAAAAACTGATAAAACAATCTTGATTTTACATTTCCTTTTAAAATTAATTAGGTTAACTTTGGCTTCCTATGCTCTTGAAAAATTTTCTGTATGTGTGAGCATATTAAAATTTAACATACATCACAGACAAATTTAGTATAATGCCTTCTTGTGTTGAGAGATCAAGACTGGGCCAGCCCAAAAAACAATACCACGTAATTGTTACAGGATACATTTTAGTTGATATTTTTTAAACATGGTTTTAACACAAACCATCCATTTAAAATATTTTTTCAAAATAGCTGTTTTTTTTATTCCTAACTGATGATCCTATGATGTATGCTCTCAAGCAATCTGTTTTAGTCAAAAATATTCTTTATACACAAATATTTTGTTTTCACCTGCTTTAAAAATACATAGTTTGAAAGTTCCCTGCTAATGAAAATGCCAGTGTGGTGGCATTGTACTAAGCTCTGAAATTTGAACTAGAAAAAAAAATGATCAGAATCTGACTTTCCAGTACAGTCTTGCTAATAATAATAATAATAATAACAAAAATAATAATATTTTTAGGGTGGTGCAGTGGTAGCACTGCTGCCTTGCAGTTAGGAGACCCGGGTTCGCTTCCCGGGTCCTCCCTGCGTGGAGTTTGCATGTTCTCCCCGTGTCTGCGTGGGTTTCCTCCCACAGTCCAAAGACATGCAGGTTAGGTGGATTGGCGATTCTAAATTGGCCCTAGTGTGTGTTTGTGTGTATCCTGCGGTGGATTGGCACCCTGCCTGGGATTGATTCCTGCCTTGTGCCCTGTGTTGGCTGGGATTGGCTCCAGCAGACCCCTGTGTTCGGATTCAGCGGGTTGGAAAATGGATGGATGGATAATATTTTTATTTATGTAGTGCTTTTCCCATGCTTAAGGCACTCTTTCTTATAGCCATTGTCACACGTGTGATTAGGGGACAACCAAAGGGCCTGAGTAAATGTAGTTCCACACCGAACCAGGGGGTGGCGAAGTGCACTAATTCACCATTCTCGGGAAATCCCACCCTGTTCTGGGACAGCCAACGACGTCACTTCCGGTTCCAGCCCTGATGACATCACTTCCCCTGCGAGGATTTAAAAGCCGCCATCTTGAGATAATACTCAGTTCTGTTTTGGACTCCATTGTGTGAACATGTCTTTGTTTTTGGACAGATTTTGCAGCCGGTAAATATTATACGGGTGGCTGCCCAAAACCTTCCCAATGTCTCTGGGTTATTCTTGTTACACCATATAGTGTACTGCCTGATGGAGTGAAGGATTAACAGACAAGATTAGCTGGAATATCTACCCTTTGTTTTCTCTTTTCCATTCTGTTGTTGTACATTAAACATGAGACATCAGAAACACAAGCCTCTCTTCTGATTGTAAGGTCCAAAACATTCTTATTCTTTGTCACTGCATTAAATGCATTGTACGTTTGGATGAGCATTTATTGATTTTTAACTCCCATGCACACACAGGCCATTCGTATAACTAAAGACAAAATAAAACCTGCTTGGAGTGAGTCACAGACTAGATGAACTGAGTTGCTGGGTATGTCAGACTTCATAACTGTATTTCATGGGAGCACCACGCCGACTGCCTCCAATTCGCTAAGATTATATAAATGAAGGCAATTAATGAAAAGTCATCTAATGTGACATGGTCTTAAGAGCTTTATAATACTCTGGTTCACCTACTGTATATCTGAAATTACTGTGAAGATAATAAAATAAAAATGAACATGCTGGGGTACTTGAACTGGTATCAATCATCAAAACGTACCAATTTCATTAATATTTTTCTGTTTCATGTATTAATTCAATTGACAGTCATGGTTTGTCAATTTGCTAAACAGAGACATAAAATACATTAATTGTCATTGTCTGAAATTCATACATTTACTCCAGGCACAGCAAGTTCAAATAAAAAGAAGATTAGTTAAACCAGTGAAGAAAAAGCCTACCACAGAGGACAAATGGAAGCCAGAACAGATCATGTGTTGATGCATCTTGTTCAAGATACGAAATAAAACATGGAAACATCTATTATTGTCTCATAAATCTATTGTCTTTGGTCCAAAATACTGGGTTGGTTGCTGTCATAGTGCAATAAGTAATTCTCCATGTTCATTTGAACTTTCTCCTAATGTTCTACTATGAGCACAAAGTTGATGTTTGGTGACTCTTTAATAGCCCCATATAATAAAGTGTGCCCTGTGATAGACTGGAACTGATGCTAATGCTGTTAGATTGGTTCTGGCATCCGTTTAGATAAGTGGGATTTAAACTGAATGGAAGAACATTTTCTATTGTAAATTCCTGTCTTGATCCTGTTGACTTCTGTGTCCTTTCACCCTAAGACAGACTGAAGTGGACCTAAAAATTATACAATCAGTATTTTTATTGTTTTTTTAGGCCAAAGAGAAGCTACATTTCCATTTGGAATGTTACAATTTAATTTCACAATCACTTATATGAGAATGCAAATCTTCCAGTTTAGAAAGTTCCAGCAATGGAAAAGGCAAAAGGCTTCTTTAAAACATCTATGTCTCGAAACTACAGTCCCTATTTGAATTTCTTTAAAACTGAATTGGAAAGAATTTACTAAAGTCACATGTGCATTACGAAAACAGGAAAAGAGGGATTTGTATAAAAAGTGAACATGTGTATTTTGTCCACTTAGTAATATTTACAGTTCTGGTGTGGATTTTCAAAGGGAATATTTCTAGGAAATGTACCCCCCCTCCCCCTGTCCGTCACCATTAGAGATCCTGTTGGCATGTGTGTACATGTGCTGGTTTGTTCTCTCGAGTGTGATGGTGCTGCTCCCTGGAGGACACTTTGTACTTCTCATCTGGGGCTATTGCTTTTTAAATGCTCTGTTCTTGAATATAAATAGTTACAAGCAAAGGTAAACCAACAAGCTATGTAAAATAGGACATTTCCTAATGATAATAATGTCGTGCCTTTTGAATATAAAAACAAAATTATGAACACAGCTTCTGTGTTTTGTTTTTTTTTTTTTGCATGTCAGTAAATTCAAAGACACATACACTGTGGTCACTTGACAAGAGTACCATCACACCAACCTCTTGCCATGTTAACTATTGACCCATTTTAATTTGCTACAACATATTCTAATAGTAAATTGATTATTAGCGTATTAAGAATCCATCCATCCATCCACATATTTCCTGAACTCCATTTTTCAGTTAAGGGGAGCAAAAGTCATCATTGGATGGAACTCAACACTATTGTGTATAAAACAACACTCATATAAAGATCATTTTAAGTTAACAATCAACCCCTATATGCACATCTTTTGGAGGAGGCTGGAAAACCAAACCTCCCTAAGAAAACTCATATGGACACAGGAAGAGCATGAGAAGAACATGAAAATCCACAAATGGCTGTTTCCTGCCTTGTATCCAATGCTGTTGGCTTCAGAAACCCTGAACCGGGTTAAGTGGATCAGAGCATTTTACAGCATAATTTAATAAATATACTGCACATTGGATTATTAAAATATACATAACAAAGATGATACATATTATTTTATTAAAACATGTGTAATAAATATCAAGAAGATTTCTGGTCCTGGTCAAGATAAACTAAATATAATTTGCCTTATATATTTTACAAAAATAATGTAAAACTGCAAAAGTAAATGTTGCTAATTGCACAATGCCATGAATGTTACTCTGGAAAGGCTCAGCTCATTCCGTAGTGTGTTCTCCGAATGAATGCTCTTTCCCAATGATTTAGTCAGGACCAGAATTGACATCAGTGCACTTCTGGAGCTTTCTCATTCACTTCAGGGATTGGAATGGAAGGTAAGTCAGTGACTGTGCAATCCTTTTTTTTCTCCCCACCTTGTTTCGAGTCACCAAGCCTCCACCCAAGCCTGCATGTCTGACACATGACCTAACATTCTTAAAAATACTGTATAATACTAATGTTCTTCATAAAATAATAATTCTGAGTTACACTCACTGATTTTTATGGCACCTTACCTTCCTTCTGCGACCACCAAACATCTTAGTGTTACCAAATCAAGCTGATCGATTTTAACTGTCTGGTGTATTTTTCTAGTACACATTAAAAATGATTTATTATTTGCATCTGTGCAAAAGGAATTAAATGAACTTGACTTAAAACAAACAGAAATCACATTGCTTAAATTGTTTTCTTATTTTTCACATCAGCTCATGGATAGGCTCTTTGCAGTCATTCGGGCATTACACTTTTAAAGAGAATGTACAAGATAATCAAAACAATTTGTTCAATTTGGCGGATGCACCAAACAAAATGTCATGTTAATTCAGTCTGTGATATATGTTTTTGTGTTTGTGCTATAAATTACACCAAAATGGAAACCATTCATAATGCCATATATCTTTTTCAGAGGATGAGCGCATTCAAAGTCTCAATGAAGAATAATTATTATTATTAAAATATCTTCCTCAGGGCTAAACCAAATTAAACAAATTTGGTAATAGATGGATGAATGGATTATTGAAATAGGGATTACAATCAATATAAGCTCATTTGTGTGAACAAATATGAGAAAGTGGTACATCTGTTTTATAGGGTTATGGAGGATTAAGCTCATATGGGTAACAGGAACAGAAACAAAGCCAAACTTGGACCTGAAAGGAGGCAGGAGGTGGGTTCCATGTCATAGCTGTAGCCTTAAATTTCTTATTGGTTGACTCCAGAGTGCTGAGTGGATCACTTCATTAGCAATTGCTCTACTATCAATTAGGCACTTTACGCCAATTTCTTGACGCCAGTGCCTCACTCTGCAGTTTGAGGCCTCTGTCTTTTTTATTGTATTGCTGTGCTTGTCTTTTAATATTTGCGTTCACTAAAGTGCAGGGAATTCCCGGTGGCGGCTGCTGTTTATACTACCAGATTCCTTAAACATTTTACGTTCAGGCTTTTTCTTAGTCTGTATTTTGATAGATGCTTTCATTCCTGAGATGATTAGAGGGGTATTATGGCAATGAAGTGGCTAACATGACTGCTTCACAGGCCTGGATTCAAATCATTTTATGGTTACTTTCCAAGTGAAGCATGTGTGCTCACACTGTCTCTAAATTAGCTTTACTGCAGATACTCCTGATTTTCTCTTATAAATTAAAGACATTTTTTTAGGCAATGGCTTGCTGTGAGTGAATGTAGTGCCTTGCTTGAATGCCCACTGTGGTGGACTGGTGTTCCATCCACGTTTCCATCCACCTACATGGCACCTGAGGTATGTTTTGATGTCCTTGAAATGGATTAAGCAGACTCTGTGATGGATGGATGGTAGATTGTATATGATGCTCTAAGTATACAAATGCATTTCACTTCAACCCCGCATGGACCCCACATAGACACAGGGATACATGCAGACTCCACACAGAGAGTGACAATTTCAAGTTTCAGATCCTCTGGAGTTCTGTGTAAACAACACTATTAGGTAGCTGGATCATAGAAAGAGCAGCAAAGAGTACATCAGGTCAGCTGATTTCTATTTTCTACTAATTAAAATGGAGTTCTGTATTTAATACTTTGTTTATGATGCTACTTTTCTTTCTTTATGATGCTGCCAGACAGTGGCAATGTTTTGCATGTTGGTCAGACGTGCAAGTAAAAATTTCTTTGCACTCTGTACACGTGACTACTACATCTATTAAATGACACTGTAGAAATCTGTTAGTTTTTTTTTTGGATTGCAAGACATACTCTTTTATAACTAGGTCAAGTTATTGAAAGTACTGAAGCACTTGGTGACCCATAGGAATATCTTCCCAGCTAGACATTTTCTGATGCTTCTTCATCGAGCAGCCACACAGAGTTCAATTCTCTCTCAGCAACAATGGCAGTTTGGTATAAACCAGCCTTAAACGGGACACCAGTCTGCTACAATGCACCTTTAGAAACACACACATGCTTGATGAAAATGGAGCTGTCAATTAACCTAACACATACATGAGCAAGATGTGAAACGAAATTGGAGAAAGCCCACATGGAGCAAGAAAGCCCACATGGAGCAATATCAACACAGACCAGGAATAAAATCTAATGTCATTGGAGCGGAACGGCAGCAGCAGTAACCCCTGTGCCACTGTAAGGTAACTGACACCTAACATTCTTTTAAACTCTAAGGAAATTGAATATATTTCATTGGATTTGCCAGTTTTCTCACACATTAAATAGTTCAGTTCTTCCATCCATCAAGCCATCCATTTTCAGATCCTACTTAATACAAACACAGAGTTGTGAGGGGCCCACCTAAGTCACCACAAGCATTAGTAAGTAAAGAATCAACTGTGTATTGGGTGTCAGCTCATTACAGGAATATTAAATTCAAATTATTTCAAATATTTTTATTTTGCACATTTCCTGTTAAAAGTTCAGATGTTTTACTGACTGTCAGTGTACAGGGCCAGTAATGGAATAATGTTGTCTTTGGGAAAGTGCATTTTTGCTGCCCTCTAACCACCAACCCACGTATCCAAGATTTATCCTTACTAGGCATAAGACACTACTCTTAATTTACATAATAGTATTGCAGTAGAGGTTTTATGATACATTGCATTCTCTGAGCAATGGACAACAAAATAAATATTTTACTTAGGAAAAAATATAAAACAAGTAAAAAAGATTAGCTTTAAAACAATAAAACGCAAAATAGGCACTAAAAACAATTCAAATGTTAAATGCTTGTCTAAACACTTTTGCTCGTTTCAAACTCCATACTATGAGCCAAAAGGTGTGATGAGACTTTTAACAGACATTGATTGTCACTGACATCTTAAACAGATTCCAGAAATTACAAAATGGTATTATCAAAATCTATACAATGCGAAACTCATGTGCGCTGTCCTGTCATAAACACTGGAAGGAGGAGGGCAAAAATTAAAGGCTATAATAAAGTAATAATCCTCAAACTCCTGTAGAATAGGAGACACATATGTGGCAAAGTCAAATTAAACAGAACTACAAATGTTGACTTTAAATGCACTACTAAAAGTGAATTTACTTCAAAGTATAAGTATCTCTCAAATGGGCTTACTTTAAAACTTGCATTAAACCTCCACAAATCCTGTCCACTATTTTTCAGTACCATCAATGACCTGATGACTGTACTCTTCACATTTGCTCCTGTTTCTGCAGGAAAAAAAAGTTCTCCATAGCTATAAGAACTGACGTTGTGTCCTTCATGGATAATAACATTGCGTTATCTGCATATATTAACAACAATATGGTAAAGAGGGATCATGGGTAAATGTAAGAAGTAATCATTATGCTTCAGTTTCATTCAATTTTTGATGATATTAGGCTAGTCAGTTTAGTTCAAAGGCCTAAATTTAATTTACATGGTTGTAGTTTATGGGTCTGCAAAGTTTAAAAAAAAAAAAGGTTATAACAATACTAGCACTATTATTGTAAGGTACCTTGCATGTTACCTGGTTAAATATAAATAGGGCGGAGTGGTGGCTCTGTGGCTAAGGATCTGCGCTGGTATCCCAAAGGTTGCCAGTTTGAATCCCCATCACTGCCAAAAAGGCCACTGCTCTGCTGGGCTCTTGAGCAAGGCCCTTAACCTGTAATTGCTCCAGGGGCGATGTACAATGGCTGACCCTGTGCTCTGACCCCAAGGGGTATGCAAAAACTTCCAAATTCCTAATACAAGAAATTGTATAAGGCGAAATAAAGAACAAAAAAAAAAAAATATCGAGCACCCTAATGTTTAAACTAGTGATGGTAGAGAAACGCCAAGCAAAATGACACCTTTTATTGGCTAACTAAAAAGATTACAATATGCAAGCTTTTCAGGCAACTCAGGCCCCTTCTTCAGGCAAGACACAGTACAGCACCCTAGTACTACAAACTAGTGATGGGTAATACTACTGATTTTCTTTTCAATCTGATAACAGGTGATACTGAGGCCAGTATTGCCGATACCAATACTGATGCAGCCAGAGTGTTGTCTTGCAAGAATGGTGAATCTTCTGTAAAAACTTACAGTATGTGTGGACATCAAAAAGTTACATTTTAAAGACTAACAGACTATTACATACAGTGCCAAAGATCAGACTTCTTTGCTTAACAAAAATTATTAAACATATTCAGTTCTTGCAAACGATCTGTGGAACAACAACAAACAGTGGTGTTACATTTTTTCTCAAAAAACACGTAAATAGCGTTACATTTTTTGGCTTTAAAAATTGTATTTTTATTTTTTATTGTAAACATGCAAAATGCTAAAAATATAAAGTCAGAAGTGTAAAAGGTATAATGATGATGCAAATACCAAGCAAGCTTCACTTTTGGATTTATCAGACTCACTTTTGGTTCCATTTCAGTTTCACTGCCTGAAGACAGACTGACTTCGTCATCACTGCTGATGAGAGGCTCCTCAGCATCACTGCTCCTATCGCTGTCAAAAGTGTGTAACACCTGGACTGCCGAAAAAACGTTTTTTACAAGACGGCATTATTACTAGGCACGTCAACAGGTGAGAGAAGACGCAGCTAAAATGTTGCTCAGGTAACGCTCGGGACTATTGCTTTTAGTAATGTTTTTACAGCCCACGTAAAGCAAAGCTAATATTGAGTAATATTTTTTTTTTTTTTTACAAAATGGACATAATAAATATAGAAAGTTTGAAAATGGGTTTTGAATTATGTCCATTCATCAAGCTATACATGTAATATACGCCTCACTAAAAACATACACTGATTATTTTCTATTCAAACAATTACAAAAACCTTATTTCAGATTACAATACTAACATTACCTGGGTACTAACTGCCTTTCTGGAAGGCTTAAGATTACATTACAGCCCTTTGGCAACCATGTCAGGCATTTTAGCTTGAGTGTCATGTGTTTTCTTCTGATCACATCTGTTGTGACTCCTTGCGTTTGGCAATGTCACTGACTTTCATGTGTTTTACTAGGCTTGCGGTATTGCCGCACTATCGTACGGTCTTCTGACACGTATCACATTTTGCTTCATTATTGTACAATCAGTGGAGTAAAATAACTACAAACAAGGCTTCAGTTTCTTTCTGTCATTACTTCACATACACAGCTCCACTGCTTTGGCTGGTGGATCGCAGTGCTGCCAGTGTGAATGTAGAATGATGAAAAGCACTCCCGTTTTACACAATATGACATATTTAATTTAATAATCATGCTCTCACCATCAAATGCTTTTTAAAAATACTTTCTGATAAACTTGCATATTATTGAAAATGTGTAATAACGATACTTATAATATGAATATCGATGTTTAAAGTAAAAGGTCAGGATCAGAAGCATCGATACTTTAGTATCAGTCTGCCCATCCCTAGTTGAAACATGGTTTTTATTATATGGAAGTGATTTTGTTATTACTCGTGACACAAATTTGACACTTTTTATAGAAAAGTGAAACAAAAAATAGTTCCTATGTATTTATGCAAACTGAGAAAATCATTTGGTAGTGACAATTCCACTGAAAGCAGTTTTGAGCAATGGCCATCGTGTGCCGAACAGTTCGCAGATGTCTTGTGCTGTAAAGAATCTGAAGCCAGTATGTAGTTGCTCTTCATGTTTATAAGGTCTCATCTGTCTGACAAATGATTTTTTATTAATTTTGCAGATCCAGGATAAATATCAATCCCAAGGACTGGTACGTGGCTTCGAAAAGTGAATGTGCTGTTTTGATTCTTGCATGCTCGTAATGTGCAAAGGTGCTTTGAACTAATATTACGGCAAATTTGAAAAATATAAAATAAAATATAATTAAATTATATAAATATAAAATTTAAATATTTCTCAAACATTTTTAAAGGAAGTGTATAAATAAAGAACTTAATGTGTGGATAAATATTAAGATTGATGCCTATGTTTTGTGTATTGCTATTTTGTAATGTTAAAAAAAAGTTACATTAAAATGCTCTGACTAAAGTGCTGCCTGAAGCAATCACTTTGTCGCTACACCCCGTGAGACACCCTGTTAATGAGTGTGGTAGACTCGAACCAGTGCCAGTTCCAAATTTGAAATGAGCAGGTTCTGGAATTAGATAAAATACATTTTTCTTTCTTAAACAATTTTCTTTTTAAACAATTAAAATCCATGCTTTGCTTAATAAAAGGTCTTTTAATCATTCAATGTGAACAGAGGAAATGATCTTGTGTTGCTTCCAATAGAAAGTACTGTGGTTGGAGCAAAGCCAAATAAAGATTAGTAGATAAAGTGTGATGATTTGTTTTTAAATGAGCACATTTAAGCTGTAAAATCTTATTGCCTGTTATTACTCTACGACCCATCCCTTTACTTTCTGGCAGCACTTTAAAATAGTGGCTACTTAGGGGCATTTGTTAGTCAGGTCCTGCTACATAACAAGACCTTGTTTGGTCATAATAAAACTTACAAATCACTACTGACACTTTAAAATAAGGGCCATCTCTAGTGCATCTATTAGTCACTTGCTGCCATGTAACAAGCCCTTAACAATAATTTTGTTTATGTTACTTTGCAATGAGTGACTGATTGATTGCTCAATAGGGAGACTTTAAAGACCCCTTTGTCCAAATAAAATCCAGTTTAAGAAAGATTAGAAATAAAAGTTCTCCAACTTGACTCTTAACTGATAGTGCTGCTGTGTTGCTTGAGTAACCAAACAAATCAATGCCTTGCTAAGCACTATTTGGTATCTTAAAAGACTCAGACAAACATCGTATACTACTTCCTTATGGCTCTTCTTCTTCCCACTCATTTGCTAGGCTTGCTGTTAATGTATAAAGGTTGCCCAGTGCCTTCTTAATGACCAAAACCTGACATCACTGAAGACTAAGTAAATAACAATTCATTACACTTCCACTCCCAAGAAAATGAGACTTAACAGTCTAGCATGTTTTGCCTTCCCAAAATAACATCTTTGTAGATATCTTAGCCTTTTTAAATTTATTATAGCATTGCTCATGAACCCAATCCTTTATGCATGGTCTCAGTTTAAATATGTTCTTTAAGATAAGAAGAGCTTCTATTTCACAATTTTGCTTTGTTCCTTAAAGCATACCATTGAAAGTTCTTTATACTAAATGCTCTAGACATTTTAAAGTTTGTGCAAATATAAGTTATCTGAACTTAACTAATAGGAAAAAAAAGTCTAGCGGAAATAAATATCTCAATGCTTGAAAAGTCTGTACTTCTTTCTGTGTACTCTGCTTTTGCTATGCTTCTTGTTGCTCTCTTAGGTCTTAGTTATAGGAATTCAAAGATTGCAAATAAAGAGGGGCATTTAAATGGTATGAAGGACCACCTCATGGATGAGACAGAACCTCCACAAAACGATATGAGTTCCAATTGCTAAAAGATCGTCTAGTTATACTGTGGTCAGAATTATCACTAGCCCTGTAAACTATATTCCCACCGTTAGCTTGAAGAGTGCAATAGGTATATGCAAGGCGTCATATAAGAAAGAGGGCATTACAGTTGGGCAATAGTTTGTGATATTCCACACTCCATGTCTGCATAGGTTATTCTCAAGGTACTCCAGTTTTCTAAATCATATGCCCAAAAACACACCCGTTCAGCTATTGGTGATTGTGTTTGTGTGTGTGCATGTGTATGTGAGAAGTGGCTCTATACAATGGACTGTCAACCTCTCAAAAGTCAGTTCCTGCTCTGGCTCTGGCTATATAGCATTTAATTACATTAAGCAGGTCTGAGAATGTTAGGTCATGTTATGTTACATAAGACAGACAGAAAGAGGGATTGGGGAAGAGAGTGAATGCTACATACTAATATGACTGAGAAAAAGCACATGATGCCAGGTTTCAAAATAGTTTAAACCTGTGTCACACATGTGTACCTGTCTTCTTTATCACCTGCAGTTCTGAAAGGAAGCCCCAGGAAGATGCCTAGAACCCACCTTCAACCACATGATGGTCCCACACCTTCTGGTTGAGATGCAATAAAAATGGGCAGTCCCTGGATGATGGTCGCTCATTCTAGAACCCCTGCCAACAAAGACCCTATTCCATTTTGTGCAGTGATAACTGCTGGATGGCTAAGAGTTGTGTTGTCTGCTCAGATATTGAGAGACTTTCTTTTGTTATTTTGTTCATTTCTGTAGGCTAGATGCCTGCAAATTAAATGGGGTAGCCCAGTCGGTGCCCCAACTAATTTTCTGGTTCCCTCACAATCTGTCCACTTTTAATCAATAATATATATTAAATAATATAGACTAGTCACAATATAAGGTTACTGATAACTCTTGACTCAAAATACATTTTTTTAACTTATTTGTTAATTATTTAACTCAACACAACAGTATTTGTTGCTGATTTTTTTAATTTGGGACATCAGTTTTCTGTCAACACCTGTTTTTCAGTTCCTAAAGGCAGATTCGATGCTATGCTGTGCCATTGTCAGCAGTTTTAAAGGGTGCTCCATTTCATGACCTGACTTATGCAGAATTAGGCAGGGACTCATACTCTCAAGTTCCACATCTAAACTGTAATTTATATGACAATGCGTCAGTCAACAGATAAAATGGTCAGGTTAGGTCCTAATACAATCTATTTAAATCAAATAAAAAGTAAAATACTTTTACTTTTTATCTTATGTATCAGTTTTTGCAGGGAGGACTAGAAAATGGTAAACCATGTAGGCAACTGAATGTGATTTTGAATGTTAGGGCACAAGGCCGGCCATTAAATCTCTGTGACTGACCTGCCTATACCCCTGTACTTGAACACTTTAAAATGACACTATATAGGTTAACTCCCACTCCTAGGAAGAGAAAGTAAATATTCTAGTATTATGTAGGAATTAAAATGATTAATTAAATATAAAATCAATTGTCAGTAAGAGTTCATAAAAAAAGAATATCAGTTATATACAAGGAAAATATTCACTTTAAAGTGCAAATTGAAGACTGTGTTGCTTTGTAAGAATTGGCCAACAGCAACATAAAAATTATAGATAGCAAATATAATTTTAGATGAGGTAATTCTGAATACTTATGAATCTGGTCATACATTTCCTATTTATTTTTGCTGGATAATATTGCTACTTCACAGCTCCTAGGACATGATTTAGTTCCTAGGCACATAGGTCACTGTCTCTGTAGATTTTATTCTCAAATTGAGTATACTTTGAAGGATACGGTTGCCTCTCATTTACCAAACATTTGCATATTAATTAACAAATTTAAACTGGGTATGTGTATGTGTGAGGTGCTGGTGTGCCATCCAAGGTTGATTCCTGCCAGCATCCCATAGGAATGAAAAATCAAAACAGAGATCTCCTTAATATCTTTTTGGTTGCTCATAGACGACAATGAGACCAGAAAGAAATAAAACTAAAACATTGTCTTTTGTCTCATGTTTCTGATTTTTCTCGAGAGAAAAAAATACCCCAATATTCTCACAAGTGTTTCTTGGCTCACTTGGACTTTGGATGACACAATTGCAGAGGTGCAGCAGGTGGTCAGATATATGCAGCTTGTTGTATATAAATACAGTATGTCAGCATGTGAAAATTTTGTTTATTAATATAGATTCAGCTCAGTTTATACTTTCTATGCAGCAATGAAGTTTCTAATTTACTTGGAACGAAATACATGGTTATCCACATCCACCACCCCCCACCACCTCCCACTTAGTAAATGCCTTCTGTGTTCAGTTCCATTCTTTAATTCATTCAGTACCTGCCATTCAATCTTCCACATAAAGATCTTCAATTAGAAATGAAAGCGTCAGTGGAGTTTTAGAACGTTTTATAGAGATTTGCCACCACATGCCAGCCATATGGTATTGCTCTAAGATTTCTTCAAAGAAATAATTAGAATAATTATAGAAATATATCAATGAATTTCATTCCCGCAGCACTAGAGATAAAATGTCACCAGGTGGCAACAATCTTGCTGCACTACCACAAATGTTTTTTAACCAGTTTTGTAACTTGCGCAGGAGCTCTAGCAGTTTTGGCCTGGGCTTCACTCAAATGCCGTTAACCGAAGTAATTGTGCCTAATGATAGGTCAGTTCCTATTACAGTGGTGTGGGCCCCCACAGACTTGGGTGGTATTGTTCTTACTGCTTGGTAGGCAAACAATGCTGAACAGAGTGCCTTTTGGCTAGACTCTCTTTTAACACTGGCGCTGGGTTAGAATCTACAGAAAAAAATAAATACAGACCCAAGTCTTAAGCAGGAGTTAATGGGCACTAAATGATTGGTGGTTGCCATTTTTCTTATGTGCTCTAGTGACTGACAAGCACCATAAAAGCCATCAAGGTTACTCTAAAAGTGACACAGCTATAGTAAGTAACAATCTAGAAAACTTAAGGGGTATAACTCAATTGGAAGTACTGTTACATTAACTTTCCAAAAGACATATTTATCCATACTTGCTTACATTTATTCCATTCATCCATTTCTCTAACCTACTTATCCAGTTATGTGGCACAAGTGTATACTAATTTTTTAAAAGAGGCACCACATAATACATTTCACCACTAAATGTTTTAAAACATATATTTCATTGTGCAGTGATGAGGTGCGTTCAAGTCCAAAGTTAAGTTAAGAATTGTGGCTCAATTTATGTCATATGCATTTAATTGGGATGTTTCCTTTCTTTTGATACCTCAATACAGATGCTGTAAAGTTGACCTGCACACCTCTGAATTTCATTTATAGATTAATACTGATGCGGTATCAAACACACTTCTAATAGATAGATAGATAGATAGATAGATAGATAGATAGATAGATAGATAGATAGATAGATAGATAGATAGATAGATAGATAGATAGATAGATAGATAGATACTTTATTAATCCCAAGGGGAAATTCACATGACTAGCAATGTGGATCTGGTACACTTCTGGGCCTGTTAATACCAGAAGTGGCATAAGCTATAAACTGCTACAATGCACATGAAACATGTCCTCTTGTTCACTGTGAATTGTTCAAAATGCATAAGCAAACAAGTGAATATATGAAAACCAGAAGTGTATTATATATACAACAAACAACAATGTTTACCCTCTTATGCAGTCCAGCTTCTTATAAACAAATCATACCACCAGGAATTGTCAAACACTTGCAATGTACAAACAAACCCTAATGTGAATATGAAACAACAAATACAGTCTCAAACGGTTCCCCATGTGCAAGGAATGGTTTCTGAAAGCAAATCACACTGGCTAAATGAACAGAAGGAAATAGAGTATGTACATGAAATGAAAGGAACCAGTAACCCAACACAAAAACCAGTTCAGTTCCATCTAGGGTTACCAGATAATGGTCATAAAGAAAGACAAAGCTATTATAAAGGAGGGTAAAGGAGAACGTGGCCCGTTCTATTCATGAAAAACAGTGTGAACTGTGTGTTACAATGAAAACTTTAAAAACAACTAATTTGACAGGTCACAAAATGTACCCATGGTTGCAACAGACACATAAGAATCACAAACCAAACACTCTGCTTCATTTTGGTGCATCCTTCACCAAATCACGTATACTTTGTTTTCTTGTGGTCTGAGAATTTGCATTTACTCTTGTTAATGTTACTGCTGGATGACATTTTAAGATAAAATACCTTTGCATATTCGCATAACATGTACAGACAACACAATATGGCATAGCCGTGTTTTGTTTTTGATAAAACATAGATGATTTATGTAGAACAAAAAGATGATAGCATGCAATTTCACCCAAAAACACAATCAAGTAAGTGATTGATGAAGGTGGGACATTTTCACCTTTTTAGGAAATGCCTGCCGGACGGAGAACACAACACCAAAAAGAATACATGTCCTCCTTTTGCCAGATGTCTGGTAGCCCTACTTTCACCAGTTTCTCATGACATGGATATCATCAGAGCCCAGCATGAACAACTCTTCCAAAAAGGTCTTCTCTCAGTCATTTGAGGTCTGTTTCCTTGTTTTACATCTGTGCTGCTCCAATGCATAAAATAACAAGCAAATGCTGATTTATTTGAAAAAATAGACACAACATATTCTGTCTGTCTGGTTTTAGAAAAGCAAAGAAGCCTGAAATTTAGAATTTGTGTATTTTTGACATAATTTTAAATATTTAATTCTCTTTTCTCATTTTCCTATTTGTTTCTCAGTGGAGCTTACTCAACTAATAATCTTTATTAGTCGAATAAAGACAGATAATGATGAACATAGTAGATACCATGTCAAACGACACTGAATGTTGATAGGCCATAGCCTCTTTAGTATCAAATGAACTAGTGTACTTGGCTAAAATAACAAGAATACCTGGAAAACAGAATAACAATCATGATGAAAATATTAAAAATGAAGAGAAAACAGTTAAATAACCCCTACATTACAACAACGACTAAAAAATTAGCAAACCCCTTTTTGTAATTTCCTAATGAGTCTAATACTTGCAAACTATTAGATAGCAGCTTACGATACTTTATTAAGGCTAGGGTCTTATTGTAAGCAGAAATTGGTTGGAATGAAAACCTGCAACCATAAAGGGCTCTTGAACTGAACCTGAGGGCCACTGCCATAAGCCAACTATAAAATCAGCAATAAATAGCTGTATTTGTTGAATTCAGGTTATTCAGTTATCTCTTTACCAATATGTTTTACTTTAATAGGTTATGTAGTAATTATTTGTGATAAGAGGAGGAAGTCCCGAGAAATTTTTGAGGCTTCTACCTGATTGTGCTGCAAAAAAATCGAAGTTGCTGAGCTTCAAAAATAGTGACATCTGGTGGTTTACAGAAATCATGGCAGCCATGAGCTCAGGACAGTGAATTGAAGATGCTCACGTTCAATGTGTTGTTGATTGCATACATTTAAGAGGACTAATAGCCTACAAATAATGTGTGTGCTTAGTTTAATCTCATGATAATTACGTTGTCATTAACATTTTGCAATGAATGTATGTGTTAGGATGTACAGCAAGTTTTTTTAATGAAATAATGTTTAAATATGTTGTCCTTAAGACTTAATTTGTTGCCACGATAGCGACCAAAGAGATATCATAACTGGGTTTGAATGGAATTTGCTTGTGGAACAGGGCTTATACGAGGGTTTAAATAATGTTCCTACAGTAGCCTACAGTATTAATGACATGTTATAAGTTACACTACAGAGGAACAGTAGATAGATAGATAGATAGATACTTTATAGTATAGTATTTATCTTATTGTTGGATAACAGGTTGAAAAGTACCTTTACTCTTGATCACTGTTTTCCAGTTTTGGATGTCATATTTAATTCAATATCATATTTATATCATGTGGGATAATGCAATATTTCAAAACAGTTACACCACACCCACTTTTTCAATGATGTTTCAAGTTTCAGATATCATTGTTCACATGGTAATAGGACTTCAAATCAAGTTTCGCTAAACTCTTTTGACAAAGTGTGCTTCATTAAATTGATTTAAGCTTCAAAGCCTCGGTGTCAAACATCCCATCCTTCGGAGCTGTTGTTAAATAGATATTTATATAATTAAGTGCAAACAATGTAATATAATTCAAACAGAGCATAGAGAGAAAGACTCTGAGTGTATGTAACAGAAAATGTAACATCATCACATGATGAATGGACAAAAGCAGGACAAGGCTTAACAAAGAATGTGCATTTTGCTCAGAGTGCAATGTAAGAGAAATACTAGAGATCAGTCAGTCAATCAATCATAAAGGAGAATATCTCTATATACTGTATGAATAATATAATACAATACACAATGTACACAGTTCTGCTTCTGCATGTGTATTCTCTATTTTGAAAACCATCTGCTCCTCTTCTGGTGCCTGGCATTTTCAAATGTTTTCAATGTACATGATCAGCAAAGCCATTGTTTCCACCTTAATGAAATCACTCACTACTGTTATAATACACAAAGCTCTCTACCTCTTTTTCAACATTCCCATCCATCTAAATGTTAAATCTGACTTGCCTATCGTGACCCCAAAATTCATAATCTTCACTACTGAATATTGCTAAAGATCAAGTAAAAAGCCACGTTTATTTGATGCTGACCCAATTGGGTTCACTTAGCCATACTGTTAAACTAGCAATCCTATGTAATAATTATACAGGTTAGATAAAAATAAAATAATAAAAAAATAAAAACTTACTGTGTCTTTTTCATGCTGTGGCATTTTCAGCCCTACTGACATCTGCTGCAGAAGATTTCTCCAAAGTGCATTTTTCACATGTGTTGATGTCATCCTCTGTTATGTCACAGAAAAAAGTGTCCCAAATCCAGTGTTTTTTCCATCTGTGTCTACATTAATCTTAGTCTTTAGTATAAAATGTATTTTTGTTTTAATCACATTTTAGTTTTGGATTCTGCATTTAGTTTAGTCAAAATAAAAATTTTTTTTGATTGATCTGATGCACAATTTCTGTCTTTTACTCCCAGTTTAGTCATAACATTGCACTAAATGTGTAGCATGGTGTTGCAGTAGTTTACTCTGAATGCTCTGAGCTCTTGAAACCGGAGCTCAGTTCCTGGGTCACTAACTGTGTATTCAGAGTATTCTTGTTCTCCCTATGTCCATATGAGTATTCCCCGTCTCTCTAGTTTTCTCAACTGTTTGGTTGAGTAACTACTCTAAGTGAGCCCAGTATAAGTGTGCATTCACTTCTGGGCTGGTTCACACTTAGTATCGGGTACTACAATGAAAACCTTACTATGACCCTATGAGGAAAAGGCATGTTTAAATTTTGAAACTGAAATTTCCTTTTTATATTGTTATTTATTGAAAGATCATATCATAACATGGTCCCATGTATAAGAATATAGAGGAGTAACCATGAATAACTTACTTGTTTTCACTTATTTTGTAGATAGATTGATAGATAATTTTTATTCTCAAAGGGAAACTGTAGTATTAAAGAAACTAAAACAACTTTACAGAATAAATTAATGAAACAGCAAGTAGCACAAAAACAAATAAATAAATATTCAGAATCTGATTAAACATAACATATTAAAATGGCAGGAAAAATATGTTTTAGCCAAATGTTACACTATACAATCTAATGGTCACTAGAAAAAAAAAAAAACACCACTGATATTGATCTCTGAAGCACCATGGTAGAATCAGCCTTCTGCTGAAGGTATTTCACAGGTCGACCAGGATGTCATGCAGTGGACATATGGCATTATTCTTGATAGCCACGGCTTACCCAACATTTTTCTCTTTTGTACTACCTCCAGAAAGTCCAGGTTAGCCCTGGTTAACTGTTAAGTCTGTTGATGTCTTATGACTCTGCCATAGTAGAGCCATCTTTAAGATGAAGTCCAGAGGGTGGTCACCTTTGTCTCCATGGTTTGGGGGCCCCTACTCTATGATCCTCAATGACTTTTCATACACACATAAAAAACAAACATGTGTGTTGAAATAGTTAAATAAAGTGGCACACTTTACAATATTTTTACAAACATACCCCCACATTCTTACATCAGTCATCCTTTTATTTTACTCACAATAAAATCTACTCTCTGCCACCATGATCCATAAACTCTTATGACAATGTTAGCCAATGCTCCATTCACCCATTGAGTTGTCCTTTACTTCCAACACATCTTTTTGTAAAAGAATACACTTGAAAGTAATAAAACATATGCATAAATGTGCCCCCCCAAGTCAAAGCACCTAAGGTGTCTCAGGACATGCAGTGTGCTCTGGGCCTTTTTATATATGGTGTCTGTGCGTGAACATTGAGGAATCAACAACAGTTCTAGAGGGAGACTCTGTGTTGCTAACCACACTTACTCACGTCCAGCTCTGAAGCCACCATAACTGTGGTCTACCTATCCATCCAAAACAATAAAGGAATGTCACCCCTGACCTTAGTGTATCCCCAGGTGTGAGTACTATATGTGTTAAAAACACTAGAGAATTAAAAATACATGATCCTTACATGGTTGCCTGTACAATTCATAATAAAGTGGGGCCTTCATAGCCAGAAAATGATGCATTTATCCACCCAAAAGTTCACATATGATACAAAGACAGCAGAAGGTCCAGCGTTGATTCATTCTGTGGTCTGAGGTGGGTGTATTCAGCCCTTTCATTATGTGACAAGTTAAAGGTACATGTCTTCAGTCATTCTGTTCACTGCGATTATTGTTCAAATAGCACTGGAATCAGGTGGAATGAGGCAGAATGCTTTCCATGACAATAAGACCTTTTCCACGTTGAGACTCTGAATATGCACTGAAGAAATCCACCTGCAATAATTTGCTTTTACACACCCAGAACACTTTAGATCCGATACCTCAAGGACATGCAGTGTTGCCACTATGGAGTCCACCCAGCTCTCTCTCTCTTTTTCTCTCATAATGTGATCTGAGTAGCTAATGGGGAGGTATAACGAAGTCAAATGTGTTGAAAAACAGCTTCATCTTTTTAAACTTGTCCTCATTCTTTCCTCTGATCATCTGCCTTCTGTTCTTAGTCTGCGATCCTACAACTCCTCATGTGCCTCATATTACTCTTTTCCAGCTTGTCCTCCATGTTCCTCCTCTAACGATTTTTGCTCACTCTAATCTTCTCTTTTGGCTCCTTATGGTTACATTGTAATGCCTTGTCCTATTAAGCATAACATTTAAATATGCTAAAACAGAAAGCTACATAAATAAATTCCGGTAACTAACAACTTACTTAAAATGTATTAAGTCCATTTTTCAAACCTACTGAAATGTAGGACCACCAAAAACTGAACTTTGTTCTGGTAGCATGATTATTGTTTATTCATCACCCTAAAATCCCTACACAGTCAGTGCTAATACAATTTTTAGGGCAGAATTTGAAACCATTCTTGCTTATTCCATAACAGTTAAGAATTAGTTTCTCACCAGAATATTACCGGTAAGTCTTTGCCACTGACATTTTTTAAAAAACAAATCCTATGGAGAAATCATATCTGCTTTGCCGTTATCACTATGCTAGGGTTTATGTAGCTGTGAGCGTATACTCATTGAACAAAAAAAAAAACACAATTTCCACACATAATTGTTACTAAAAAGTAGTCATATTATTCTATCAATGCAGTGTTTTGCCATCCAGAGATCTTAATTATACTAAAAGTCAATCAGACTGTGCTTTCTAAAGTTGCACTGCACATTTCAATTTTATATTTGCATTGTCTTTTGTGTTAGTTTATATTTTCTCATGTCTTTCTATTGAACTTTAGCCAACAGTTTGCTAAGCTGAATTAAGCTGCTTTTTGATAAGGTTTGCTACCCAGTCTAATTTATATGAAATGAATCATTATGTACTCACTTTCAATGATGTAATGTTTTTCCTTTTGAGGTACTTCTTTGAAGGCAAGAATGACCTATAGCTGAAGTAATTAACTTTTAATGAATGTTGTTAGTCTTTTTAGTCTGTTAGTTGAACTTTTTTAGTACATGTAAGTGAATGTGGCTACTCATTTGTTCTACTCTTATTTTTAAGCGTTCTTATAATTACAGTTAACACTCTTTCTTCATATTTTCAGCAAAAGTAATGGAAGTATGAGTTGAAAATTAACTCTCCCCCATTTTCTTCCAAGGTTATTATCGTTTAATTTCATCATTGAAAGCCATGTCTAGACAGATCTCACCAGTAGCCTGCACAAAGTCTGCAGTGTACAGTCAGAGAGAAATGATGCCAGTTATGCCGTTAATGAACAGAAGAAAAGCTGTGACAAACGGAGGCGACTCAATTTCCTGTCATTCTTTATTTATAACACTAAGATGTTAGTGAATCGAGTAGCAGATTGTCCAAAGATTGTCAAAGATGTTATGGCCTAGTGGTTCAAAGACTTTCCAAGGCAGCCGCCGGCTTTAAGCATGTTTGAAAGTACAGTATGCGTCGGGAATGGGAATAAATGGCTGTCCCTGCCAACATGAATAAAGTCAAAGATAAGAAGTTCAGTTGTATGGAAGGCTCACCAGCACAAAAGTATGTGAGTCATATATTATATATAGTTGCAGCACCCCTAAACCCCAGACACAATTGTATAGTCTCGGGTTCAAATTAAATGTTTACTAGCACAAATACCTTACAAAATGCTTCAAAAGTGACATAAACACAAATATTCCTCAACCCCAAGGTGAACTTTGTCCATCTTTTACCTGACTCCAAGTCATCCAAATTATCTGCATGAGGTTGAGTGGCTTCTTTTATCTTAGATCCAGAAGTACTTCCGGTGCTAGCACCTGGCCTATAGGGAGCACTTCCAAGTCACTTGGAAACTTCACAAAGTATTGATCATGGGTCCTTGCAGCCCACTTGGTGGCACCCATGAATACCAACAAGGCTGCCCCATGGGACTACAGTTCACAGCATACCTTGTGGGTGTCCGTACACTTAATGTCACCCGGAGATGCTGCCACCTAATATGCTGGGGGAAGCATGAGCGGAGGGTAGGTGGATGTTGGGTGGGGGAAGGGGATTGATGAGGTGGGGTTCATGTGTGCATGTTCTTCTTTTCAGGCCTGCATTTGCTGGGTTGTTGTCCAAATGTCTATTAATGGCGTTTTCATTGGATAGCCACATTTCAGCCAGTTACCTGGCACTTTTAGTATTAGCCTTGAATTTTACTTGCACTGAGTCCCATTTAAATGTGACTACATATTCCAGGCAGAGGGTTAGATTCACAAGGTCAGCATTGAGTTTGGTATTGTAATTATCAATGCACTGCCTGAACTAGGCAGAAAGATTTTTTAAAAGGACTAGAAGAGGGGATGTAGTCAGAGAGGCACAAAGTTTGTTAATCAGAAGCAATCCCATGTTTTGTCAAAACAAAAAGAGCAAAACTGAAATTGTAGTCAAAAGATAGAAAGAAAGAGAAAGAAACAATCAACAAAGAGTTCACAGGATTTTTTCAACCTTGAATAAATTAAAACAAAAAAGAGTGGTCCTAAAATAGTTGCATTGATGATGTCATCATCACACTGTTCCCAGGAATTGTGGGAAATATTACCTAGGTAATAAACAATACAAAATCCATAAAGTAGCGGTTTCTTTTGCCCATAAATTAAATGAATTACAAACTATTTAATAAACCCTTTGGGAAAACAACAAACTACAGAAATGGATTCCTTGGGTTTGAAAACCCTTAAACAGGCGCCCAGATAACCATGATGACTTTAGAAAAGTGCACCAAAAATAATCATTTTGTAAGGATGGGCTTTTTTTCTAGTTTTTTGGATTAAAATTTGGGTAAACTGACTTTTATTTTTATCTGGTTTGCCTTTTTTGGTATCTTTTTTATTTTATTTTAATTTCTTTGCAATTAAATTTATGCATTTTTGTTAGATTACTTTTGGACCAGAGATTTTTACGGTTTCCTCCCTTTTTTTAATTTTACTTTGGTATTATTAAGTATTGTATTGATTCAGGGCTTTGTTCTTTTTGTGGTTTGGAGAAAGTTTTCTTTTTGGATATTAGGCCTCAGAGTATTGTGAGACTCAATCTGAAAGGGGCCTCATGTATAAACAGTGCGTATGCACAAAAATGTTTCATATGCCCGTTTCCACATTCACATCGCGATGTATAAAAACTAAACTTGGCATAAAGCCACACACATTTTCACGACAGCTCAATCCCTGCTCAGTTTGCAAACAGGCGGAACCCAGAGTCAAAGCAGTGCTTTTGTTCCAGTGCGGTTTCCCTTTCTTTTTAGATCTACATCCCTGACGTGGCTTTATCAAATACACTGAAATTAACTGCATATTGTTTATTAGTTTAAGGCATCTGATTGTAATTAACCTGTAACAAAATAATGGTCCACGGAGTGGCCAAACTATTCCAAATACCATAGCTGCTTTAGCGTTGTTACTCTCACTGCTCCACTCAGAGTATTTATGCCACTGATGTGTTTTTGTAATGTTTTGGCAGTTCTACTACTGCCTTCAATTTGGGATTTAGCAATCAAGATTGCCTTTTCTGTTACATTCTCTAGGTTTTCATTCTGTTTCTTTTTATTTAATTAAAGTATGGTTTCTAGGTTCTGTTAAGTTTTTTATTAGTACTTTAGCCAGCTTCTTTTGTACTTTCTTTCTCTAGTTCATCAATTTTTTGACTCTGTTGTTTGGTTTAGTAATGATTTTTTAATGTTGTGATTTTGCTTAATTTAATATGATAAGTTCTTATGAAAGAAGCAACTAATTTAATAATTTTAATTAAATAATTATTCCTTAGTTGAAAATCACATTTAAGTATCTTTCAACAAATTAATTAAATTCAGTTTTAATCATGTGGGGAATATTTTTATAGTTTTTGTTCTCACATTAATTAGATCATAAGAGTTTGCTGCTGTATTACTATTGTTTGCTCTTTACATTTTGGCACCCAGTACCCAGTACCCTTTTATTTATAATTATTTTGTCAATGAATACCATTTTGTTTGTTATCTTGATCTCTTTTTCCTATATTTTGAGTTTGGAGAACTATCTGAGAGCACAAATATTAAAATCTAGGTAGTTGGTGACTGACTGAATATGCCTATCAGACTGTGTAGTCTTTATCGTTGTAAATTTAATTTCTGTACATTTTCACTTTATTTTTTATATGTTTTTTATATAAAAAAAATATTTTGTTTATATTTTTACCATTTTTTTAGAGAGATTTGTTGTTAGTAACAGAGCTCCGTTAGCACCATGTGACACCCCACCATCTTCCGAGGGGTATTTAAGATCGGGACTCACAACATTCACTTTCTAAGATTTTTGATTTAAAAACAAAAATATTCACAGTGGTTAAACATGGTAGACAAATCTTTTGGTCTTTAGACTTGTACGTGTATTTTTGATTTTGATTTTTGGTTAATATATTTTATATTTATTTTATATATTTGGGTATATTTTGATTATTCTTAAATTTTTAAGACTTTTGCTTTTGCCTGGTTCACCTGGTTAGTTTACCCTTCCAAAATTCTCTGCCTTTGCTGGTAGAACAGTACATACAATAAAATGGCTTCTATGTGGGGGCAGGTTATAGTTCCCTGTCATTCTTTTTGGGCTAAAGTTGGATAAAAAAGTGGATTGAATATAATGTACTGTTGTGTTTTTATTGCAGACTTAAAATTTGTGAAAATTATTAAAATATCAACAAATACTATAATGAACTCTTACCTTTAATTCATACAGTTTCATATAGGGTTTTAAGTGCATTCACAGATAATTAAACATAATTTTCTTTTCATTTTAAATACTTATTTCATATGCATTTAAAAATGTGCCCCTCTCTGGGAACAATGTGTTTAGTTATTTAACCTTTATGGCTCTTTCATATTCACTTTCTCCATCTTTGTTCATCTTCTAATATTAAGAGTGTATGGCAACAGTCTAGTTTTTATGCAGTTGCTTTATTTCTTTTAAACATTGATGCTGGCACTCTGTTTTATAATGGAGGCCTTTGTGACTTTTTAAATGCCTAAAAAGATTTGATGGTGTCTACTTCTATGCCTATACTTTAAAATTCTTTTAGTGACATCTGTAATATAACTCAATACAGTTCTTAACTCAAAATCAAAGTATTTCAAAGCTGCTGAATCTTGGGAATCTATCCTTACACCGAACTGAAAGAGGCCGCTTGTTCATCTCTAGCATAATCTGAAAGCCATCCCAGTTACTTCGCTTATACTGATGTGGTTAAGCTGTAGAAGTGGCAATTGTGGTCACTGCTATAAACTGCCTCTCATATGAAGACGTTTCCCTAGAAATTTGATTTATCACCACATTGGATTGCAAACAAATCTATGATGGTATTTTAGAAAACATGGTGATAGCCACAAAAAGACATTTGCCAGGCATCTCCTCCTTTCCTTGTTCCATTTTTCTCTCTCCACGCAAGCAGTTCATACTTCACTCTTTCATTTCTATCTGCTAATATTACCATTAAGTTATATTTCTAATTGTTATTTGCTTTGCAATACTAGAATTGTTTTCTATCATGTTTGCTTTTTTTACATCCAGTGTGTGCATTTAAAAGCTTTGTTTATAACTGGAATAACAAACAAAGGGGGCTACGGGACAGCTAACTTTCTTTAGTTAACAACATTCTGCATCGGTAATGGCAAATCTTGTGCTTTCTCAAAATTTGTTTTGTTCTTTGTTCTGCGAGGTGGAAAACCAAACAGTGATACTGTAAGTTGTTAATCACAGGGCACACAACAAAGTCTTTAGAATTTAACTTAAGCATTTCAGATAACAGTAATGATGCTGGTTATCCCAAGTACTTCACTGGGCACACATAACACAAGCTCTTCAGTTTCTTATAAAGGAATAAAAGTGCTCCAGGGTAAACAAGGCCAAGACACAAAGCACCACTTGTATGATCTTTCAACATTTGGGCAATCCTGTCCTGTTGATCACACTTGCTATAAGTGCCTACTTATCCAGTTGCTTGTGCTCGGGTCATTGAACTTGAGTGTCAGCTTGTTTGAGTACCCGGTTGTGTACATATGAAATCAATTAAAAAAATATACAAATAAAGGTAGAGATGAGTGATTTAAACACATGATAAAATTATGCCCTCTGTACAATAATTGCAGTCTTCATTAGAACATAATTAGTAATAATAATAATCATAAAATAATTAGAACATAATGTAATTTAAAGTATCTACACTGTAGTTCAAGCATTGTAAATTACAGTAGTAAATATTTAGTATGTAGTGAATGGCTCATTAAAGGCAGGTTTCCATTAAACTGTCTTACAGAACACAAATACTGTAAAGTGTGATGTTACATTCCATAAAAACTTGTTATCAGAGCAATTTTATCAAATCCCTATTTGGTCAGTCTCTGTGAGAAGTTTATACGATCTCCTCGTGTCTTTGTGGGTACAGTAGAAATTTTCTTTCTTCATTCTGATGATTCATACAATGTTATGTTGGCCCAGTGTGAATAAGTGTCCCCTGCAATGGACTGGCACTATGTCCTGGGTTGGTATGCCTCCTTGCATCTAGTGCTTCTCCAAGGGATATTAACTCCCTAGGATCGTGAACTAGTTGAGTGGGTTGGATGGATGGATGGCAATAAGTGAATAACTCATCCACCAAGTTAAATTGCACATCTGTATGATATATATCTTATATATAAACGTCTACGAGTGGAAGTGTGTCTGTCTGTCTGTCCAGTCTAGAAGTGTGAGGCTACAGCATGAATCTCAAAGAGCTGGCAAGGCGGCCCCAAGTTAACGAGTCAGAAGAAGAAAGTAGTGCGAGGCTACAGAATAAAGCTGAAAGAAAGCGACCCCATCGCCAAACAGAAACTGCCGACAAAACACAAACTCTCTTAGCTGCTAATACACAAGCGAGGTGAACACATCGGCAAAACGAAACCTTTGAGGAGAGAGAAACTTGCTTAGCCGCTGATAGACAAGGGGGGTCGAGCATGTCCACAAAACGAAACCGCCGACTCTGCATTTCAAATTTTTTTCTGACAATTTCAATAGTTTCTAGGAGCCCGGGCTTTTTACAGCAGAGGCTTACACAGTTAGTATATATATATATATATATATATATATATATATATATATATATATATATATGGTGAGAAGCAGCCCGGACACAGGCCGCCTCCACTTATCTCCAACACGACTCTCGTCCACTTCCATCCGACTCCAGTCATCGTTTGCAGATGTTGGTCGTAATTCAAAACAAAAATTTTGGTCGTAAACCGAGTTGTTCACATGTCAGGCCGGTCGTATATCAAGAGTCGACTGTATATATATATATAGGTAATAGGTTTTATTTATATAGTGCCTTTATATACTCAAATTTCACATTATTCCTACTGATTACTTGTTTCAACTCAAAAGAATTCACTTTCCTGTAAAACTGTGTTTTTCAATGACCATCAACAAAAGCCAAGTCACTAGGAGAAACAGAAAAAAACAGGAATTGATCTAATGCAGGAATATTTTCCTCATGGACAATTATGTATAGCATGTTCAAGAGTAAACAGCTCCAATAACTTAATATTATTATTTCTTATTTTACTAATGCCTTTATTCAAGGTGACTTGCAAAGTTTCAAATACAATTGATTACATTTCTTTTGTTTTACAATTGGATCAGAGACAGGTGTAGTCACTTGCTCATGGTCACACAGCGTCAGTAGCAAAATTTGATCCCACAACCTAATGATTTTTCCTAAGTTTGAAACCTTACATTAACTGTCAATAATAGTTACCCTTGATAAAAAAATACAAATAATTTATACAGAAAAGCACTTTGTTACATAGTACTTGTGCTATACCCGGTTAACCAACAACACTATAGCTGAGACCCATTGTTTTATGAACATTCTGGTAACACAGCTAGTTTGAAATATAGATAGATAGATAGATAGATAGATAGATAGATAGATAGATAGATAGATAGATAGATAGATAGATAGATAGATAGATAGATAGATAGATAGATAGATAGATACTTTATTAATCCCAAGGGGAAATTCACATATATGCAATATATATGCAATTTGGGTCAGGGTTATATATATATATATATATATATATACTAATAAAAGGCAAAGCCCTCACTGACTGACTCACTGACTGACTGACTGACTGACTCACTCATCACTAATTCTCCAACTTCCCGTGTAGGTAGAAGGCTGAAATTTGGCAGGCTCATTCCTTACAGCTTACTTACAAAAATTAGGCAGGTTTTATTTCGAACTTCTACGCGTAATGGTCATAACTGGAACCTGTTTTTTGTCCATATACTCTAATGAAGGAGGCGGAGTCACGTATCGCGTCATCACGCCTCCTACATAATCACGTGAACTAAAAGCAAGGAAGAGATTTACAGCACGAGTCAAACGCGGGAACGAAGGTAAATGACGTTAATTTTTGAGTGTCTTTTAATACTATGTAAGCATACATATTAACACATGTGCAATTAAACTTGTGCATTTACGGGGTGATTTCTCAGGCTTAAAAGCTCGCCTTTTATTAAAGAGGAAAATGCAAACTGTTTTCATTCTGAAGGGCGCAAACCACGTTAGATTTCATGCTCAAGAGTAAACTCAGCACACAGCTTGGTCATATTACAACCGGTTCATTTTCCTCAGTTTAAAAAGGTTTACTTTTCTTCTTAATAAAATTTTTAAAGCAGTACTTCGCCGCTGCGAAGCGCGGGTATTTTGATTTATATCAAAATATATCGCGTCATCATGCCTCTCACGTAAGCATGTGAACTGACCCGCTGCCGTTTGCAATGCCATATTTGCGAGATACAACTTTAATGAGAAGACACGAGGTATGGACATTGCAACATCACACAAGACAACGGCTCACGTGAAGTGACTGAACGCAGCAGGAGTGATCACTTTGATGAATCAAACCTGTTAAAAAAACATTACACAATTGATAAGGTACGAAAACAATATGAAACCGATTGTGGATTTGCGTACAGCCACTGAAACTTTGTGACGGCATGAGACTTCAGGTCACGTGTCTGCAAAAGAACGTCATTGAGGCAACTATTTTTACTGGCGGTGGCTCAGGGGAGATAGTTTTTATTCCTCGCATCCCCGTTATACCCTCTGATCTCCCATTTCAATTCAAACGCCTCCAATTTCCACTAAGGCTCTGCTTCGCAATGACAATTAATAAGTCTCAGGGACAGACCCTACAAAAGGTAGGCATTGATTTGAGGCAAGACTGATTTTCACATAGCAAACTGTACGTTGCATGCTCAAGAGTAAGCTCAGCACACAGCTTGGTCATATTACAACCAAAGGGGCGAACTGACAACGTGATATACAAAGAGATCCTTAACAAATAATTATTGATTCATTTTCCCTCAATTTAAAAAGGTTTACTTTTCTTC